>NW_028124611.1:0-73997 GCF_965194825.1 Balaenoptera physalus
TCTCTTGCATTACTATGCACTAATGATGAAAAATCCGAAAGAGAAATTAAGGAAACACTCTCATTTACCATTGCTACAAAAAGAATAACATACTTGAGTGTAAACTTACCAAAGAGACAAAATACATGTGTGAGGAAAACAATGACACACTGAGGAAAGAAATTAAAGGTGACACAAAGAGATGGAGACATATACCATGGTTTTGGACTGGTAGAAACAACATTGCAAAAATGACTATGCCACACAAAGCAATCTACAGTTCATTGCAATCCCTATTGAACTACCAATGGCATTTGTCACAAAACTAGAACAAAATATTTCACCATTTGAGTGGAAACACAAAAGAGCCTGAAGAGCCAAAGGTATCTTGAGAAAGAAAAACAGAGCTGGAGGAATCAGGTTCCCTGACTTCAGACTATAAAAAAAATCTACAATAATAAAGATGGTATGCTACTGGCACACAAACAGAAGTGTACATCAATGAAACAGGACAGAAAGCCACGGATAAACCCACACTCCTTTCTATTTGATAAAGGAGGCAAGAGTATACAATGGAAAAAAGATAGCCTCTTCAATAATGGTTCTGGGGAAACTGCACAGCTACATGTAAGAGAATGAAATTACAACACTTCTTAACTCCATACACAAAAATAAACTGCAAATCGATTACAGACCTAAATGTAAGGACAGACAGGTTAAAACTCTTAGAAGACAACAAAGGCAGAACACTCTGTGACATAAAACACACAAAGACGTTTTGGGACCCCCCCTCATAAAGAACTGGAAATAAAAACAGAAAGAAACAAATGGGACCTAGTGAAACTGAAAAGCTTTTGCACAGCAAAGGAAATGAAAATCAGGATGAAAAGACAACCCTCAGAATGGGAGAAAATATTTGTAAACGAAGCAACTGACAAAGGATTAATCTCCATTGAGCTCATGCAACTCAACATCAGAAAAACAAACAACCCAATCCAAAATAGGCCAGAAGACCGAAAAAGATATTTCTCCAAAGCATATATACTATTTGCCAACAAACACATGAAACAATGCTCAACATCACTAATCATTAGAGAAATGCAGATCAAAACAACAACGGGGGAGGAACTTGAAGATGACGGAAGAGTAAGATGCGGAGATCACTTTCCTCCCCACACATTCATCAGAAATAAATCTGCAGGAAGAACCGCTCCGATAGAACAGCCACAGAACGCTGGCCGAAGACCTCACACCTCCCAAAGGGCAAGAAACTCCCCACGTACCTGGGTAGGGGATAAGAGGAATGAAATAACGGAGACAAGAGACTAGGGATGGGACTTGCAACAGTGGGAAGCAGCTGTGAAGGAGGAAAGGTTTCCACACACTAGAAAGCCCCTTCACAGGTGGACAGTGTGTGCAAGGGAGCGGGGAAGCTTCGGAACCACGGAGGAGAGCCCAGCAACTGAGGTGCGGAAGGCAAAGTGGACAGATTCCCGCACAGAGGAGCGATGCCGACCAGAACTCACCAGCCTGAGAGGCTTCACTGTTCACCTGCCGCGGAAGGCAGGGGTTGGAGGCTGAGGCTGCGGTTTCAGCCCGATCCCACAGTGAGGACTGGGGCTGGTGGCATGAACATAGCCTGAAGTGTGCTAGTGCAACATGTCTAGCTCAGAGGGAGTCCTGGAAAAGTCCTGCAACTGCGTAAGAGACAAGAGAATTTTCCTTCCCAATTTCTTTCCTGGTGCGTGAGGGGAGGGTATTAAGAGCGCCGCGTAATGGAGCTGCAGAAATCGGCGTGAGGTGCGGCTATCAGCGTGGACCCCAGAGACTGGCATGAGACGTAAGGCTGCTGCTGCCGCCACCAAGAAGCCTGTGAGCAAAGACAGGCCACTATCCACAGTGCCCCTCCCGGGGGCTTCTGCAGCCCGCCTCTGCTAGTCTCCCTTGATGCAGGGACAACTTCCCTGGGAGGATGCACGGTGCGCCTCAGGCTGCTGCAAAGTCACGATGCGCTATACCACTACAGGCTGACTCCTATTCCGTACTCCTCATTCCTCCGGCCTGAGTGAGACACAGCCTCCAATGAGCTTCTCCTTTAACCCTGTCCTGTCTGAGGAAAGAACAGAGGCCCTCAAGCGACCTACACAAAGAGGCGGATCCAAATCCAAAGCTGAAGCCCGGGAGCTGTGCGAACAAAGAAGAGAAAGGGAAATGTGTCTCAGCAGCCTCAGGAAGAGCGGGTGAAATCCCTACTTTCAACCTGAAGTAACCTGCATCTGTGGATTACCTGAGTACACAATGAATCATCCGAAAATTGAGGTGGTGGCCTTTGGGAGCAAAGCTATATTTTATTCCCACTTTTTCTCTTTTTTTGAGGGTCTGTGTGTATGCTTCTGTTTGTGATTTTGTCTGGAAAGCTTAGCTTTAACCATTTGTGCTAGGGTTCTGTCCGTCTGTTTTCTTATTTTTACGTTTAAAACATTTTCTTAAAAATTATTTTTTATTTTAATAACTTTATTTTATTTTATTTGACATAATTGTGTCTTTGTTTATCCTCTGTCTTTGTTTCTTTCTCTTTTTGGTCCCTTTTATTCTGAGCCATGTGGATGAACGTCTCTTGGTGCTCCAACCAGGAGTCAGTGCTGCGCTTCTCAGGTGGCAGAGCCAACCTCAGGACACTGGTCCGCAGGAGACCTTACAGCTCCATGTAATATCAAATGTAGAAAATCTCCCAGAGATTTCCATCTCAACGCCAAGATCCACCTTCACTCAATGACCAGCAAGCTACAGTGCTGGAAACCGTATGCCAAACAACGAGTAAGACAGGAACACAGCCCCATCCATTATCACAGAGGATGCCTAAAATCGCAGTAAGGCCACAGACACCCAACCACACACCACCAGACGTGGAACTGCCCGGCAGAAAGACAAGATCCAGCTTCATCCACCAGAACACAGGCACAACTCCCCTCCACCAAGAAGCCTACACAACCCACTGAACAAACTTAGCCACCTGGGACAGACACCTAAAACAAAGATAACTATGAAGCTGCAGCCTGTGAAAAGGAGCCCCCAAGCAGTGAATTAAGCAAAAAGAGGAGACTGAAAAACACACAGCAGATGAAGGAGCAACTTAAACCCCACCAGACCTAACAAATGAAGAGGAAATAGGCAGTCTACCTGAACAATTTTTCAGAATAATGAGAGTAAAGATGATCCAAAATCTTGGAAATAGGATAGAGAAAATACAAGAAACTTTTCACAAGGACCTAGAAGAACTGAAGGGCAAACGAACAATAATGAAGAAAACAATAAATGGAATTAAAAATTCTCTAGAAGTGATCAATAGCAGAAACACTCTGGGAGAAGAACGGATAAGTGACCTGGAAGATAACATAGTTTAACTCACTACTGCAGAGCAGTATGAAGAAATAAGAATGAAAAGATTGAGGACAGTCTCAGAGACCTCTGGAACAACATTAAATGTACCAACATTGGAATCAGACGGGTCCCAGAAGAAGAAGAGAAAAAGAAAGGGACTGAGAAAATATTCAGTAAGATTATAGTTGAAAATTTCTCTAATATGGGAAAGGAAAGAGTTAATCAAGTCCAGGAAGCTCAGAGAGTCCCAAACAGGAGAAATCCAAGGAGAAACACTCCAAGACACATATTCATCAAACTCTCAAGAATGAAATACAAAGAAAAGGTTTTAAAAGCAGCAAGGGAAAAGCAAGAAATTCCATATTTGGGAATCCCCATCAAGTTAACAGCTGATCTTTCAGCAGAAATTCTGCAAGACAGTAGGGACTGCAAGGACATATTTCAAGTGATTAAAGGAAAAAAACCTACCATCAATGTGACTGTACTCAGCAAGAATCTCATTCAGATTGGACGGAGGAAGCAAAAACTTCACAGACAAACCAAAGGTAGGAGAATTCAGCACCATCAAACCGTCTATATCACCAATGATAAAGGAACTTCTCTAAGCAGGAAACACAAAGGAAATAAAAGACCTCCAATAACAAACCAAAAACAATTAAATAAATGCTAACAGGAACATACACACGGATAATTACCTTAAATGTAAATGGATTCAAGGCTCCAACCAACACACATAGAGTGGATGAAGGGATATAAAAACAAGACCGTTAAATATGTTGTCTAGGAGAGACCCACTTTAGACCTAGGGACACATACAAACTGAAAGTGAGGGGATGGAAAAAGACATTCCAAGCACATGGAAATCAAAGGAAACCTAGAGTGCCAATTCTCATATCAGACGAAATAGACTTTAAGATTAAGACTATTGCAGGAAACCAAGAAGAACACTACATACTGATGAAGGAATCCAACAAAGAAGATGACACAGCAAATGCAAATCCTTATGAAGCCAACGTAGTAGCACTTCAATACATAAGATATATCCAAACAGCCCTAAAAGGGGAAACTGAGAGTAACACAAAAATAGTAGGGAACATTAACACCCCTCTTTCACCAATGGACTGATCACCCAAAATGAAAATAAACAAGGAAACATGGGCTTTAAATGACACATTGAACAAGAGGGACTTAACTGATATGTATATGACTTTCCTTTGCAAAACACCAGAAAACAGTTTCTTCTCAAGTGCTCATGGAACATTCTCCAGGATATGTTATATCTTGGGTCACACATAGAGCCTTAGTCAATTTAAGAAAACTGAAATAGTATGAGGTATAATTTCCTACCACAGTGCCATGAAACTAGATATCAATGAAATGAAAAAAAGAACTGTAAACAATAGAAAGACATGGAAGCTAAACAAAACGCTGTTAAATAATCAAGCAATCACTGTAGAAAACAAAGATGAAATCACAAACTACCTGGAAAAAAATGACAATGAAAATACGACCACCCCAACCTATGGGATGCAGCAAAAGCAGTTCTAACAGGGAAGTTGATAGCAATAAAATCCTCCATCAAGAAACAAGAAATCTCCCATATAAACAACCTAGCCTTACACCTAAAGCCATTACAGAAAAAAGGACAAACACCAAACAAACAAAAAAGGATTAGCAGAAGGAAAGAAATAAGAAAGTTCAGATCAGAAATAAATGAAAAAGAATGGAGAAAACAAGAGCAAGGATCGGTAAAGCTAAAAGCTAGATACTTAAGAGCATGCATATAATGTATCCACCATTAGCCAGATTTATTAAGAAAAGAAATGGAGAAGATCCAAACCAACAGAATTAGAAATGAAAAAGGAGAAGTAACAACTGACCTGCAGAAATACAAAGGTTCATGAGAGATTACTACAAACATCTTTTGCCAATTAAATGGACATCCTGGAAGAAATGGAAAAATTCTTCGAAAAGCACAACCTTCTGAGACTGAACCAAGATAAACAGAAGCTATAAACAGACTAATCATAAGCACTGAAATTGAATTTGTGATTAAAATTTTCCAACAAGCAAAAGCCCAAGGTCAGATGGCTTCACAGGCGATTTCTATCCAACCTTTTGACAAGAGCTAACACCTATCCTTCTCAGACTCTTCCAAAATATAACAGAGTGAGGGACACTCCCAAAATCATTAAACGAGGCCACAATCACTCTGATACCAAAAGCAGACAAGTTGTCACCTAAAATTGGACACTACAGGCCAATATCACTGATGACCTTAAATGTCAGAATCTCAAAGAAAATACTAGAAAGTAGAATCCAACAGCACATTAAAGGGATAATACACCATGATCAAGTGGGCTTTATCCAAGGAAGGCAGGATTTTTCGATATATGCAAATCAATCCAGATGATAAACCATACTAACAAATTGAAGGAGAAAAATCCTATGATTATCTCAATAAATGGAGAAAAATCTTCTGGAAACATTCGAAAAGAGTTTAGGAAAACACTCTCCAGAAAGTACACATAGAGTGAATGTACCTCAACATAATAAAGGCCATATATGACAGACCCACAGCCTACTTTGTTCTCAAAGATGAAATACTGAAACCATTTCCTTTAAGATCAGGAAAAAGACAAGTTTGTGAACTGTTACTAATATGACTTAAGCAGGTTTTGGAAGTTTTACCCACAGCATTCAGAGAAGAAAAAGAAATTCAAAGCATCCAAGTTGGAAGAGAAGAAGTCAATCTGTCACTGTTTTCAGATGACTAGATAGTATACATAGAGAATTCTAAAGACGCTACCAGAAAACTACCAGAACGAATCAATGAATTTGGTACAGTGACAGGATACAAAGTTAATGCACAAAAATCTCTCGCATTACTATGCACTAATGATGAAAAATCCGAATGAGAAATTAAGGAAACACTCTCATTTACCATTGCTACAAAAAGAATAACATACTTGAGTGTAAACTTACCAAAGAGACAAAATACATGTGTGAGGAAAACCATGACACCCTGAGGAAAGAAATTAAAGGTGACACAAAGAGATGGAGACATACACCATGTTTTTGGACTGGTAGAAACAACATTGCAAAAATGACTATGCCACACAAAGCAATCTACAGTTCATTGCAATCCCTATTGAACTACCAATGGCATTTGTCACAAAACTAGAACAAAATATTTCACCATTTGTGTGGAAACACAAAAGAGCCTGAAGAGCCAAAGGTATCTTGAGAAAGAAAAACAGAGCTGGAGGAATCAGGTTCCCTGACTTCAGACTATAAAAAAAATCTACAATAATAAAGATGGTATGCTACTGGCACACAAACAGAAGTGTACATCAATGAAACAGGACAGAAAGCCACGGATAAACCCACACTCCTTTCTATTTGATAAAGGAGGCAAGAGTATACAATGGAAAAAAGATAGCCTCTTCAATAATGGTTCTGGGGAAACTGCACAGCTACATGTAAGAGAATGAAATTACAACACTTCTTAACTCCATACACAAAAATAAACTGCAAATCGATTACAGACCTAAATGTAAGGACAGACAGGTTAAAACTCTTAGAAGACAACAAAGGCAGAACACTCTGTGACATAAAACACACAAAGACGTTTTGGGACCCCCCCTCATAAAGAACTGGAAATAAAAACAGAAAGAAACAAATGGGACCTAGTGAAACTGAAAAGCTTTTGCACAGCAAAGGAAATGAAAATCAGGATGAAAAGACAACCCTCAGAATGGGAGAAAATATTTGTAAACGAAGCAACTGACAAAGGATTAATCTCCATTGAGCTCATGCAACTCAACATCAGAAAAACAAACAACCCAATCCAAAATAGGCCAGAAGACCGAAAAAGTTATTTCTCCAAAGCATATATACTATTTGCCAACAAACACATGAAACAATGCTCAACATCACTAATCATTAGAGAAATGCAGATCAAAACAACAACGGGGGAGGAACTTGAAGATGACGGAAGAGTAAGATGCGGAGATCACTTTCCTCCCCACACATTCATCAGAAATAAATCTGCAGGAAGAACCGCTCCGATAGAACAGCCACAGAACGCTGGCCGAAGACCTCACACCTCCCAAAGGGCAAGAAACTCCCCACGTACCTGGGTAGGGGATAAGAGGAATGAAATAACGGAGACAAGAGACTAGGGATGGGACTTGCAACAGTGGGAAGCAGCTGTGAAGGAGGAAAGGTTTCCACACACTAGAAAGCGCCTTCGCAGGTGGACAGTGTGTGCAAGGGAGCGGGGAAGCTTCGGAACCACGGAGGAGAGCCCAGCAACTGAGGTGCGGAAGGCAAAGTGGACAGATTCCCGCACAGAGGAGCGATGCCGACCAGAACTCACCAGCCTGAGAGGCTTCACTGTTCACCTGCCGCGGAAGGCAGGGGTTGGAGGCTGAGGCTGCGGTTTCAGCCCGATCCCACGGTGAGGACTGGGACTGGCGGCATGAACATAGCCTGAAGTGTGCTAGTGCAACATGTCTAGCTCAGAGGGAGTCCTGGAAAAGTCCTGCAACTGCGTAAGAGACAAGAGAATTTTCCTTCCCAATTTCTTTCCTGGTGCGTGAGGGGAGGGTATTAAGAGCGCCGCGTAATGGAGCTGCAGAAATCGGCGTGAGGTGCGGCTATCAGCGTGGACCCCAGAGACTGGCATGAGACGTAAGGCTGCTGCTGCCGCCACCAAGAAGCCTGTGAGCAAAGACAGGACACTATCCACAGTGCCCCTCCCGGGGGCTTCTGCAGCCCGCCTCTGCTAGTCTCCCTTGATGCAGGGACAACTTCCCTGGGAGGATGCACGGTGCGCCTCAGGCTGCTGCAAAGTCACGATGCACTATACCACTACAGGCTGACTCCTATTCCGTACTCCTCACTCCTCCGGCCTGAGTGAGACACAGCCCCCAATGAGCTTCTCCTTTAACCCTGTCCGGTCTGAGGAAAGAACAGAGGCCCTCAAGCAACCTACACAAAGAGGCGGATCCAAATCCAAACCTGAAGCCCGAGAGCTGTGCGAACAAAGAAGAGAAAGGGAAATGTGTCTCAGCAGCCTCAGGAAGAGCGGGTGAAATCCCTACTTTCACCCTGAAGTAACCTGCATCTGTGGATTACCTGAGTACACAATGAATCATCCGAAAATTGAGGTGGTGGCCTTTGGGAGCAAAGCTATATTTTATTCCCACTTTTTCTCTTTTTTTGAGGGTCTGTGTGTATGCTTCTGTTTGTGATTTTGTCTGGAAAGCTTAGCTTTAACCATTTGTGCTAGGGTACTGTCCGTCTGTTTTCTTATTTTTACGTTTAAAACATTTTCTTAAAAATTATTTTTTATTTTAATAACTTTATTTTATTTTATTTGACATAATTGTGTCTTCGTTTATCCTCTGTCTTTGTTTCTTTCTCTTTTTGGTCCCTTTTATTCTGAGCCATGTGGATGAACGTCTCTTGGTGCTCCAACCAGGAGTCAGTGCTGCGCTTCTCAGGTGGCAGAGCCAACCTCAGGACACTGGTCCACAGGAGACCTTACAGTTCCATGTAATATCAAACGGAGAAAATCTCGCAGAGATTTCCATCTCAACGCCAAGATCCACCTTCACTCAATGAGCAGCAAGCTACAGTGCTGTAAACCGTATGCCAAACAACGAGTAAGACAGGAACACAGCCCCATCCATTATCACAGAGGATGCCTAAAATCGCAGTAAGGCCACAGACACCCAACCACACACCACCAGACGTGGAACTGCCAGGCAGAAAGACAAGATCCAGCTTCATCCACCAGAACACAGGCACAACTCCCCTCCACCAAGAAGCCTACACAACCCACTGAACAAACTTAGCCACCTGGGACAGACACCTAAAACAAAGATAACTATGAAGCTGCAGCCTGTGAAAAGGAGCCCCCAAGCAGTGAATTAAGCAAAAAGAGGAGACTGAAAAACACACAGCAGATGAAGGAGCAACTTAAACCCCACCAGACCTAACAAATGAAGAGGAAATAGGCAGTCTACCTGAACAATTTTTCAGAATAATGAGAGTAAAGATGATCCAAAATCTTGGAAATAGGATAGAGAAAATATAAGAAACTTTTCACAAGGACCTAGAAGAACTGAAGGGCAAACGAACAATAATGAAGAAAACAATAAATGGAATTAAAAATTCTCTAGAAGTGATCAATAGCAGAAACACTCTGGGAGAAGAACGGATAAGTGACCTGGAAGATAACATAGTTTAACTCACTACTGCAGAGCAGTATGAAGAAATAAGAATGAAAAGATTGAGGACAGTCTCAGAGACCTCTGGAACAACATTAAATGTACCAACATTGGAATCAGACGGGTCCCAGAAGAAGAAGAGAAAAAGAAAGGGACTGAGAAAATACTCAGAAAGATTATAGTTGAAAATTTCTCTAATATGGGAAAGGAAAGAGTTAATCAAGTCCAGGAAGCTCAGAGAGTCCCAAACAGGAGAAATCCAAGGAGAAACACTCCAAGACACATATTCATCAAACTCTCAAGAATGAAATACAAAGAAAAGGTATTAAAAGCCGCACGGGAAAAGCAAGAAATTCCATATTTGGGAATCCCCATCAAGTTAACAGCTGATCTTTCCGCAGAAATTCTGCAAGACAGTAGGGACTGCAAGGACATATTTCAAGTGATTAAAGGAAAAAAACCTACCACCAATGTGACTGTACTCAGCAAGAATCTCATTCAGATTGGATGGAGGAAGGAAAAACTTCACAGACAAACCAAAGGTAGGAGAATTCAGCACCACCAAACCGTCTATATCACCAATGATAAAGGAACTTTTCCAAGCAGGAAACACAAAGGAAATAAAAGACCTCCAATAACAAACCAAAAACAATTAAGTAAATGCTAACAGGAACATACACACGGATAATTACCTTAAATGTAAATGGATTCAAGGCTCCAACCAACACACATAGAGTGGATGAAGGGATACACAAACAAGACCGTTAAATATGTTGTCTAGGAGAGACCCACTTTAGACCTAGGGACACATACAAACTGAAAGTGAGGGGATGGAAAAAGACATTCCAAGCGCATGGAAATCAAAGGAAACCTGGAGTGCCAATTCTCATATCAGACGAAATAGACTTTAAGATTAAGACTATTGCAGGAAACCAAGAAGAACACTACATACTGATGAAGGAATCCAACAAAGAAGATGACACAGCAAATGCAAATCCTTATGAAGCCAACGTAGTAGCACTTCAATACATAAGATATATCCTAACAGCCCTAAAAGGGGAAACTGAGAGTAACACAAAAATAGTAGGGAACATTAACACCCCTCTTTCACCAATGGACTGATCACCCAAAATAAAAATAAACAAGGAAACATGGGCTTTAAATGACACATTGAACAAGAGGGACTTAACTGATATGTATATGACTTTCCTTTGCAAAACACCAGAAAACAGTTTCTTCTCAAGTGCTCATGGAACATTCTCCAGGATATGTTATATCTTGGGTCACACATAGAGCCTTAGTCAATTTAAGAAAACTGAAATAGTATGAGGTATAATTTCCTACCACAGTGCCATGAAACTAGATATCAATGAAATGAAAAAAAGAACTGTAAACAATAGAAACACATGGAAGCTAAACAAAACGCTGTTAAATAATCAAGCAATCACTGAAGAAAACAAAGATGAAATCACAAAATACCTGGAAAAAAATGACAATGAAAATACGACGACCCCAACCTATGGGATGCAGCAAAAGCAGTTCTAACAAGGAAGTTGATAGCAATAAAATCCTCCATCAAGAAACAAGAAATCCCCCATATAAACAACCTAGCCTTACACCTAAAGCCATTACAGAAAAAAGGACAAACACCAAACAAACAAAAAACGATTAGCAGAAGGAAAGAAATAAGAAAGTTCAGATCAGAAATAAATGAAAAAGAATGGAGAAAACAAGAGCAAGGATCAGTAAAGCTAAAAGCTAGATACTTAAGAGCATGCATATAATGTATCCACCATTAGCCAGATTTATTAAGAAAAGAAATGGAGAAGATCCAAACCAACAGAATTAGAAATGAAAAAGGAGAAGTAACAACTGACCCTGCAGAAATACAAAGGTTGATGAGAGATTACTACAAACATCTTTTGCCAATTAAATGGACAACCTGGAAGAAATGGAAAAATTCTTCGAAAAGCACAACCTTCTGAGACTGAACCAAGATAAACAGAAGCTATAAACAGACTAATCATAAGCACTGAAATTGAATTTGTGATTAAAATTTTCCAACAAGCAAAAGCCCAAGGTCAGATGGCTTCACAGGCGATTTCTATCCAACCTTTTGACAAGAGCTAACACCTATCCTTCTCAGACTCTTCCAAAATATAACAGAGTGAGGGACACTCCCAAAATCATTAAACGAGGCCACAATCACTCTGATACCAAAAGCAGACAAGTTGTCACCTAAAATTGGACACTACAGGCCAATATCACTGATGACCTTAAATGTCAGAATCTCAAAGAAAATACTAGAAAGTAGAATCCACAGCACATTAAAGGGATAATACACCATGATCAAGTGGGCTTTATCCAAGGAAGGCAGGATTTTTCGATATATGCAAATCAATCCAGATGATAAACCATACTAACAAATTGAAGGAGAAAAATCCTATGATTATCTCAATAAATGGAGAAAAATCTTCTGGAAACATTCAAAAAGAGTTTAGGAAAACACTCTCCAGAAAGTACACATAGAGTGAATGTACCTCAACATAATAAAGGCCATATATGACAGACCCACAGCCTACTTTGTTCTCAAAGATGAAATACTGAAACCATTTCCTTTAAGATCAGGAAAAAGACAAGTTTGCAAACTGTTACTAATATGACTTAAGCAAGTTTTGGAAGTTTTACCCACAGCATTCAGAGAAGAAAAAGAAATTAAAAGCATCCAAGTTGGAAGAGAAGAAGTCAATCTGTCACTGTTTTCAGATGACTAGATAGTATACATAGAGAATTCTAAAGACGCTACCAGAAAACTACCAGAACGAATCAATGAATTTGGTACAGTGACAGGATACAAAGTTAATGCACAAAAATCTCGTGCATTACTATGCACTAATGATGAAAAATCCAAAAGAGAAATTAAGGAAACACTCTCATTTACCATTGCTACAAAAAGAATAACATACTTGAGTGTAAACTTACCAAAGAGACAAAATACATGTGTGAGGAAAACCATGACACACTGAGGAAAGAAATTAAAGGTAACACAAAGAGATGGAGACATATACCATGTTTTTGGACTGCTAGAAACAACATTGCAAAAATGACTATGCTACACAAAGCAATCTACAGTTCATTGCAATCCCTATTGAACTACCAATGGCATTTGTCACAAAACTAGAACAAAATATTTCACCATTTGTTTGGAAACACAAAAGAGCCTGAAGAGCCAAAGGTATCTTGAGAAAGAAAAACAGAGCTGGAGGAATCAGGTTCCCTGACTTCAGACTATAAAAAAAATCTATAATAATAAATATGGTATGCTACTGGCACACAAACAGAAGTGTACATCAATGAAACAGGACAGTAAGCCACGGATAAACGCACACTCCTTTCTATTTGATAAAGGAGGCAAGAGTATACAATGGAAAAAAGATAGCCTCTTCAATAATGGTTCTGGGGAAACTGCACAGCTACATGTAAGAGAATGAAATTACAACACTTCTTAACTCCATACACAAAAATAAACTGCAAATCGATTACAGACCTAAATGTAAGGACAGACACGTTAAAACTCTTAGAAGAAAACAAAGGCAGAACACTCTGTGACATAAAACACACAAAGACGTTTTGGGACCCCCCCCTCATAAAGAACTGGAAATAAAAAGAGAAAGAAACAAATGGGACTTAGTGAAACTGAAAAGCTTTTGCACAGCAAAGGAAATGAAAATCAGGATGAAAAGACAACCCTCAGAATGGGAGAAAATATTTGTAAACGAAGCAACTGACAAAGGATTAATCTCCATTGAGCTCATGCAACTCAACATCAGAAAAACAAACAACCCAATCCAAAATAGGCCAGAAGACCGAAAAAGATATTTCTCCAAAGCATATATACTATTTGCCAACAAACACATGAAACAATGCTCAACATCACTAATCATTAGAGAAATGCAGATCAAAACAACAACGGGGGAGGAACTTGAAGATGACGGAAGAGTAAGATGCGGAGATCACTTTCCTCCCCACACATTCATCAGAAATAAATCTGCAGGAAGAACCGCTCCGATAGAACAGCCACAGAACGCTGGCCGAAGACCTCACACCTCCCAAAGGGCAAGAAACTCCCCACGTACCTGGGTAGGGGATAAGAGGAATGAAATAACGGAGACAAGAGACTAGGGATGGGACTTGCAACAGTGGGAAGCAGCTGTGAAGGAGGAAAGGTTTCCACACACTAGAAAGCCCCTTCGCAGGTGGACAGTGTGTGCAAGGGAGCGGTGAAGCTTCGGAACCACGGAGGAGAGCCCAGCAACTGAGGTGCGGAAGGCAAAGTGGACAGATTCCCGAACAGAGGAGCGATGCCGACCAGAACTCACCAGCCTGAGAGGCTTCACTGTTCACCTGCCGCGGAAGGCAGGGGTTGGAGGCTGAGGCTGCGGTTTCAGCCCGATCCCACGGTGAGGACTGGGGCTGGTGGCATGAACATAGCCTGAAGTGTGCTAGTGCAACATGTCTAGCTCAGAGGGAGTCTGGAAAAGTCCTGAAACTGCGTAAGAGACAAGAGAATTTTCCTTCCCAATTTCTTTCCTGGTGCGTGAGGGGAGGGTATTAAGAGCGCCGCGTAATGGAGCTGCAGAAATCGGCGTGAGGTGCGGCTATCAGCGTGGACCCCAGAGACTGGCATGAGACGCAAGGCTGCTGCTGCCGCCACCAAGAAGCCTGTGAGCAAAGACAGGCCACTATCCACAGTGCCCCTCCCGGGGGCTTCTGCAGCCCGCCTCTGCTAGTCTCCCTTGATGCAGGGACAACTTCCCTGCGAGGATGCACGGTGCGACTCAGGCTGCTGCAAAGTCACGATGCGCTATACCACTACAGGCTGACTCCTATTCCGTACTCCTCATTCCTCCGGCCTGAGTGAGACACAGCCCCCAATGAGCTTCTCCTTTAACCCTGTCCTGTCTGAGGAAAGAACAGAGGCCCTCAAGCGACCTACACAAAGAGGCGGATCCAAATCCAAAGCTGAAGCCCGGGAGCTGTGCGAACAAAGAAGAGAAAGGGAAATGTGTCTCAGCAGCCTCAGGAAGAGCGGGTGAAATCCCTACTTTCAACCTGAAGTAACCTGCATCTGTGGATTACCTGAGTACACAATGAATCATCCGAAAATTGAGGTGGTGGCCTTTGGGAGCAATGCTATATTTTATTCCCACTTTTTCTCTTTTTTTGAGGGTCTGTGTGTATGCTTCTGTTTGTGATTTTGTCTAGAAAGCTTAGCTTTAACCATTTGTGCTAGGGTTCTGTCCGTCTGTTTTCTTATTTTTACGTTTAAAACATTTTCTTAAAAATTATTTTTTATTTTAATAACTTTATTTTCTTTTATTTGACATAATTGTGTCTTCGTTTATCCTCTGTCTTTGTTTCTTTCTCTTTTTGGTCCCTTTTATTCTGAGCCATGTGGATGAACGTCTCTTGGTGCTCCAACCAGGAGTCAGTGCTGCGCTTCTCAGGTGGCAGAGCCAACCTCAGGACACTGGTCCACAGGAGACCTTACAGCTCCATGTAATATCAAACGGAGAAAATCTCCCAGAGATTTCCATCTCAACGCCAAGATCCACCTTCAATCAATGACCAGCAAGTTACAGTGCTGGAAACCGTATGCCAAACAACGAGTAAGACAGGAACACAGCCCCATCCATTATCACAGAGGATGCCTAAAATCGCAGTAAGGCCACAGACACCCAACCACACACCACCAGACGTGGAGCTGCCCAGCAGAAAGACAAGATCCAGCTTCATCCACCAGAACACAGGCACAACTCCCCTCCACCAAGAAGGCTACACAACCCACTGAACAAACTTAGCCACCTGGGACAGACACCTAAAACAAAGATAACTATGTAGCTGCAGCCTGTGAAAAGGAGCCCCCAAGCAGTGAATTAAGCAAAAAGAGGAGACTGAAAAACACACAGCAGATGAAGGAGCAACTTAAAACCCACCAGACCTAACAAATGAAGAGGAAATAGGCAGTCTACCTGAACAATTTTTCAGAATAATGAGAGTAAAGATGATCCAAAATCTTGGAAATAGGATAGAGAAAATACAAGAAACTTTTCACAAGGACCTGGAAGAACTGAAGGGTAAACGAACAATAATGAAGAAAACAATAAATGGAATTAAAAATTCTCTAGAAGTGATCAATAGCAGAAACACTCTGGGAGAAGAACGGATAAGTGACCTGGAAGATAACATAGTTTAACTCACTACTGCAGAGCAGTATGAAGAAATAAGAATGAAAAGATTGAGGACAGTCTCAGAGCCCTCTGGAACAACATTAAATGTACCAACATTGGAATCAGACGGGTCCCAGAAGAAGAAGAGAAAAAGAAAGGGACTGAGAAAATATTCAGAAAGATTATAGTTGAAAACTTCTCTAATATGGGAAAGGAAAGAGTTAATCAACTCCAGGAAGCTCAGAGAGTCCCAAACAGGAGAAATCCAAGGAGAAACACTCCAAGACAAATATTCATCAAACTCTCAAGAATGAAATACAAAGAAAAGGTATTAAAAGCAGCAAGGGAAAAGCAAGAAATTCCATATTTGGGAATCCCCATCAATTTAACAGCTGATCTTTCAGCAGAAATTCTGCAAGACAGTAGGGACTGCAAGGACATATTTCAAGTGATTAAAGGAAAAAAACCTACCATCAATGTGACTGTACTCAGCAAGAATCTCATTCAGATTGGACGGAGGAAGCAAAAACTTCACAGACAAACCAAAGGTAGGAGAATTCAGCACCACCAAACCGTCTATATCACCAATGATAAAGGAACTTCTCTAAGCAGGAAACACAAAGGAAATAAAAGACCTCCAATAACAAACCAAAAACAATTAAGTAAATGCTAACAGGAACATACACACGGATAATTACCTTAAATGTAAATGGATTCAAGGCTCCAACCAACACACATAGAGTGGATGAAGGGATACAAAAACAAGACCGTTAAATATGTTGTCTAGGAGAGACCCACTTTAGACCTAGGGACACATACAAACTGAAAGTGAGGGGATGGAAAAAGACATTCCAAGGACATGGAAATCAAAGGAAACCTAGAGTGCCAATTCTCATATCAGACGAAATAGACTTTAAGATTAAGACTATTGCAGGAAACCAAGAAGAACACTACATACTGATGAAGGAATCCAACAAAGAAGATGACACAGCAAATGCAAATCCTTATGAAGCCAACGTAGTAGCACTTCAATACATAAGATATATCCTAACAGCCCTAAAAGGGGAAACTGAGAGTAACACAAAAATCGTAGGGAACATTAACACCCCTCTTTCACCAATGGACTGATCACCCAAAATGAAAATAAACAAGGAAACATGGGCTTTAAATGACACATTGAACAAGAGGGACTTAACTGATATGTATATGACTTTCCTTTGCAAAACACCAGAAAACAGTTTCTTCTCAAGTGCTCATGGAACATTCTCCAGGATATGTCATATCTTGGGTCACACATAGAGCCTTAGTCAATTTAAGAAAACTGAAATAGTATGAGGTATAATTTCCTACCACAGTGCCATGAAACTAGATATCAATGAAATGAAAAAAAGAACTGTAAACAATAGAAACACATGGAAGCTAAACAAAACGCTGTTAAATAATCAAGCAATCACTGAAGAAAACAAAGATGAAATCACAAACTACCTGGAAAAAAACGACAATGAAAATACGACCACCCCAACCTATGGGATGCAGCAAAAGCAGTTCTAACAGGGAAGTTGATAGCAATAAAATCCTCCATCAAGAAACAAGAAATCTCCCATATAAACAACCGAGCCTTACACCTAAAGCCATTACAGAAAAAAGGACAAACACCAAACAAACAAAAAAGGATTAGCAGAAGGAAAGAAATAAGAAAGTTCAGATCAGAAATAAATGAAAAAGAATGGAGAAAACAAGAGCAAGGATCGGTAAAGCTAAAAGCTAGATACTTAAGAGCATGCTTATAATGTATCCACCATTAGCCAGATTTATTAAGAAAAGAAATGGAGAAGATCCAAACCAACAGAATTAGAAATGAAAAAGGAGAAGTAACAACTGACCCTGCAGAAATACAAAGGTTCATGAGAGATTACTACAAACATCTTTTGCCAATTAAATGGACAACCTGGAAGAAATGGAAAAATTCTTCGAAAAGCACAACCTTCTGAGACTGAACCAAGATAAACAGAAGCTATAAACAGACTAATCATAAGCACTGAAATTGAATTTGTGATTAAAATTTTCCAACAAGCAAAAGCCCAAGGTCAGATGGCTTCACAGGCGATTTCTATCCAACCTTTTGACAAGAGCTAACACCTATCCTTCTCAGACTCTTCCAAAATATAACAGAGTGAGGGACACTCCCAAAATCATTAAACGAGGCCACAATCACTCTGATACCAAAAGCAGACAAGTTGTCACCTAAAATTGGACACTACAGGCCAATATCACTGATGACCTTAAATGTCAGAATCTCAAAGAAAATACTAGAAAGTAGAATCCAACAGCACATTAAAGGGATAATACACCATGATCAAGTGGGCTTTATCCAAGGAAGGCAGGATTTTTCGATATATGCAAATCAATCCAGATGATAAACCATACTAACAAATTGAAGGAGAAAAATCCTATGATTATCTCAATAAATGGAGAAAAATCTTCTGGAAACATTCAAAAAGAGTTTAGGAAAACACTCTCCAGAAAGTACACATAGAGTGAATGTACCTCAACATAATAAAGGCCATATATGACAGACCCACAGCCTACTTTGTTCTCAAAGATGAAATACTGAAACCATTTCCTTTAAGATCAGGAAAAAGACAAGTTTGCGAACTGTTACTAATATGACTTAAGCAAGTTTTGGAAGTTTTACCCACAGCATTCAGAGAAGAAAAAGAAATTCAAAGCATCCAAGTTGGAAGAGAAGAAGTCAATCTGTCACTGTTTTCAGATGACTAGATAGTATACATAGAGAATTCTAAAGACGCTACCAGAAAACTACCAGAACGAATCAATGAATTTGGTACAGTGACAGGATACAAAGTTAATGCACAAAAATCTCTTGCATTACTATGCACTAATGATGAAAAATCCGAAAGAGAAATTAAGGAAACACTCTCATTTACCATTGCTACAAAAAGAATAACATACTTGAGTGTAAACTTACCAAAGAGACAAAATACATGTGTGAGGAAAACCATGACACCCTGAGGAAAGAAATTAAAGGTGACACAAAGAGATGGAGACATATACCATGTTTTTGGACTGGTAGAAACAACATTGCAAAAATGACTATGCCACACAAAGCAATCTACAGTTCATTGCAATCCCTATTGAACTACCAATGGCATTTGTCACAAAACTAGAACAAAATATTTCACCATTTGTGTGGAAACACAAAAGAGCCTGAAGAGCCAAAGGTATCTTGAGAAAGAAAAACAGAGCTGGAGGAATCAGGTTTCCTGACTTCAGACTATAAAAAAAATCTATAATAATAAAGATGGTATGCTACTGGCACACAAACAGAAGTGTACATCAATGAAACAGGACAGTAAGCCACAGATAAACCCACATTCCTTTCTATTTGATAAAGGAGGCAAGAGTATACAATGGAAAAAAGATAGCCTCTTCAATAATGGTTCTGGGGAAACTGCACAGCTACATGTAAGAGAATGAAATTACAACACTTCTTAACTCCATACACAAAAATAAACTGCAAATCGATTACAGACCTAAATGTAAGGACAGACACGTTAAAACTCTTAGAAGAAAACAAAGGCAGAACACTCTGTGACATAAAACACACAAAGACGTTTTGGGACCCCCCCTCATAAAGAACTGGAAATAAAAACAGAAAGAAACAAATGGGACCTAGTGAAACTGAAAAGCTTTTGCACAGCAAAGGAAATGAAAATCAGGATGAAAAGACAACCCTCAGAATGGGAGAAAATATTTGTAAACGAAGCAACTGACAAAGGATTAATCTCCATTGAGCTCATGCAACTCAACATCAGAAAAACAAACAACCCAATCCAAAATAGGCCAGAAGACCGAAAAAGATATTTCTCCAAAGCATATATACTATTTGCCAACAAACACATGAAACAATGCTCAACATCACTAATCATTAGAGAAATGCAGATCAAAACAACAACGGGGGAGGAACTTGAAGATGACGGAAGAGTAAGATGCGGAGATCACTTTCCTCCCCACACATTCATCAGAAATAAATCTGCAGGAAGAACCGCTCCGATAGAACAGCCACAGAACGGTGGCCGAAGACCTCACACCTCCCAAAGGGCAAGAAACTCCCCACGTACCTGGGTAGGGGATAAGAGGAATGAAATAACGGAGACAAGAGACTAGGGATGGGACTTGCAACAGTGGGAAGCAGCTGTGAAGGAGGAAAGGTTTCCACACACTAGAAAGCGCCTTCGCAGGTGGACAGTGTGTGCAAGGGAGCGGGGAAGCTTCGGAACCACGGAGGAGAGCCCAGCAACTGAGGTGCGGAAGGCAAAGTGGACAGATTCCCGCACAGAGGAGCGATGCCGACCAGAACTCACCAGCCTGAGAGGCTTCACTGTTCACCTGCCGCGGAAGGCAGGGGTTGGAGGCTGAGGCTGCGGTTTCAGCCCGATCCCACGGTGAGGACTGGGGCTGGTGGCATGAACATAGCCTGAAGTGTGCTAGTGCAACATGTCTAGCTCAGAGGGAGTCCTGGAAAAGTCCTGCAACTGCGTAAGAGACAAGAGAATTTTCCTTCCCAATTTCTTTCCTGGTGCGTGAGGGGAGGGTATTAAGAGCGCCGCGTAATGGAGCTGCAGAAATCGGCGTGAGGTGCGGCTATCAGCGTGGACCCCAGAGACTGGCATGAGACGTAAGGCTGCTGCTGCCGCCACCAAGAAGCCTGTGAGCAAAGACAGGCCACTATCCACAGTGCCCCTCCCGGGGGCTTCTGCAGCACGCCTCTGCTAGTCTCCCTTGATGCAGGGACAACTTCCCTGGGAGGATGCACAGTGCGCCTCAGGCTGCTGCAAAGTCACGATGCGCTATACCACTACAGGCTGACTCCTATTCCGTACTCCTCACTCCTCCGGCCTGAGTGAGACACAGCCCCCAATGAGCTTCTCCTTTAACCCTGTCCTGTCTGAGGAAAGAACAGAGGCCCTCAAGCGACCTACACAAAGAGGCGGATCCAAATCCAAAGCTGAAGCCCGGGAGCTGTGCGAACAAAGAAGAGAAAGGGAAATGTGTCTCAGCAGCCTCAGGAAGAGCGGGTGAAATCCCTACTTTCAACCTGAAGTAACCTGCATCTGTGGATTACCTGAGTACACAATGAATCATCCGAAAATTGAGGTGGTGGCCTTTGGGAGCAAAGCTATATTTTATTCCCACTTTTTCTCTTTTTTTGAGGGTCTGTGTGTATGCTTCTGTTTGTGATTTTGTCTGGAAAGCTTAGCTTTAACCATTTGTGCTAGGGTTCTGTCCGTCTGTTTTCTTATTTTTACGTTTAAAACATTTTCTTAAAAATTATTTTTTATTTTAATAACTTTATTTTATTTTATTTGACATAATTGTGTCTTCGTTTATCCTCTGTCTTTGTTTCTTTCTCTTTTTGGTCCCTTTTATTCTGAGCCATGTGGATGAACGTCTCTTGGTGCTCCAACCAGGAGTCAGTGCTGCGCTTCTCAGGTGGCAGAGCCAACCTCAGGACACTGGTCCACAGGAGACTTTACAGCTCCATGTAATATCAAATGGAGAAAATCTCCCAGAGATTTCCATCTCAACGCCAAGATCCACCTTCAATCAATGACCAGCAAGTTACAGTGCTGGAAACCGTATGCCAAACAACGAGTAAGACAGGAACACAGCCCCATCCATTATCACAGAGGATGCCTAAAATCGCAGTAAGGCCACAGACACCCAACCACACACCACCAGACGTGGAACTGCCCAGCAGAAAGACAAGATCCAGCTTCATCCACCAGAACACAGGCACAACTCCCCTCCACCAAGAAGCCTACACAACCCACTGAACAAACTTAGCCACCTGGGACAGACACCTAAAACAAAGATAACTATGTAGCTGCAGCCTGTGAAAAGGAGCCCCCAAGCAGTGAATTAAGCAAAAAGAGGAGACTGAAAAACACACAGCAGATGAAGGAGCAACTTAAACCCCACCAGACCTAACAAATGAAGAGGAAATAGGCAGTCTACCTGAACAATTTTTCAGAATAATGAGAGTAAAGATGATCCAAAATCTTGGAAATAGGATAGAGAAAATACAAGAAACTTTTCACAAGGACCTAGAAGAACTGAAGGGTAAACGAACAATAATGAAGAAAACAATAAATGGAATTAAAAATTCTCTAGAAGTGATCAATAGCAGAAACACTCTGGGAGAAGAACGGATAAGTGACCTGGAAGATAACATAGTTTAACTCACTACTGCAGAGCAGTATGAAGAAATAAGAATGAAAAGATTGAGGACAGTCTCAGAGCCCTCTGGAACAACATTAAATGTACCAACATTGGAATCAGACGGGTCCCAGAAGAAGAAGAGAAAAAGAAAGGGACTGAGAAAATATTCAGAAAGATTATAGTTGAAAACTTCTCTAATATGGGAAAGGAAAGAGTTAATCAAGTCCAGGAAGCTCAAAGAGTCCCAAACAGGAGAAATCCAAGGAGAAACACTCCAAGACAAATATTCATCAAACTCTCAAGAATGAAATACAAAGAAAAGGTATTAAAAGCAGCAAGGGAAAAGCAAGAAATTCCATATTTGGGAATCCCCATCAAGTTAACAGCTGATCTTTCAGCAGAAATTCTGCAAGACAGTAGGGACTGCAAGGACATATTTCAAGTGATTAAAGGAAAAAAACCTACCATCAATGTGACTGTACTCAGCAAGAATCTCATTCAGATTGGACGGAGGAAGCAAAAACTTCACAGACAAACCAAAGGTAGGAGAATTCAGCACCACCAAACCGTCTATATCACCAATGATAAAGGAACTTCTCTAAGCAGGAAACACAAAGGAAATAAAAGACCTCCAATAACAAACCAAAAACAATTAAGTAAATGCTAACAGGAACATACACACGGATAATTACCTTAAATGTAAATGGATTCAAGGCTCCAACCAACACACATAGAGTGGATGAAGGGATACAAAAACAAGACCGTTAAATATGTTGTCTAGGAGAGACCCACTTTAGACCTAGGGACACATACAAACTGAAAGTGAGGGGATGGAAAAAGACATTCCAAGGACATGGAAATCAAAGGAAACCTAGAGTGCCAATTCTCATATCAGACGAAATAGACTTTAAGATTAAGACTATTGCAGGAAACCAAGAAGAACACTACATACTGATGAAGGAATCCAACAAAGAAGATGACACAGCAAATGCAAATCCTTATGAAGCCAACGTAGTAGCACTTCAATACATAAGATATATCCTAACAGCCCTAAAAGGGGAAACTGAGAGTAACACAAAAATCGTAGGGAACATTAACACTCCTCTTTCACCAATGGACTGATCACCCAAAATGAAAATAAACAAGGAAACATGGGCTTTAAATGACACATTGAACAAGAGGGACTTAACTGATATGTATATGACTTTCCTTTGCAAAACACCAGAAAACAGTTTCTTCTCAAGTGCTCATGGAACATTCTCCAGGATATGTCATATCTTGGGTCACACATAGAGCCTTAGTCAATTTAAGAAAACTGAAATAGTATGAGGTATAATTTCCTACCACAGTGCCATGAAACTAGATATCAATGAAATGAAAAAAAGAACTGTAAACAATAGAAACACATGGAAGCTAAACAAAACGCTGTTAAATAATCAAGCAATCACTGAAGAAAACAAAGATGAAATCACAAACTACCTTGAAAAAAACGACAATGAAAATACGACCACCCCAACCTATGGGATGCAGCAAAAGCAGTTCTAACAGGGAAGTTGATAGCAATAAAATCCTCCATCAAGAAACAAGAAATCTCCCATATAAACAACCGAGCCTTACACCTAAAGCCATTACAGAAAAAAGGACAAACACCAAACAAACAAAAAAGGATTAGCAGAAGGAAAGAAATAAGAAAGTTCAGATCAGAAATAAATGAAAAAGAATGGAGAAAACAAGAGCAAGGATCGGTAAAGCTAAAAGCTAGATACTTAAGAGCATGCTTATAATGTATCCACCATTAGCCAGATTTATTAAGAAAAGAAATGGAGAAGATCCAAACCAACAGAATTAGAAATGAAAAAGGAGAAGTAACAACTGACCCTGCAGAAATACAAAGGTTCATGAGAGATTACTACAAACATCTTTTGCCAATTAAATGGACAACCTGGAAGAAATGGAAAAATTCTTCGAAAAGCACAACCTTCTGAGACTGAACCAAGATAAACAGAAGCTATAAACAGACTAATCATAAGCACTGAAATTGAATTTGTGATTAAAATTTTCCAACAAGCAAAAGCCCAAGGTCAGATGGCTTCACAGGCGATTTCTATCCAACCTTTTGACAAGAGCTAACACCTATCCTTCTCAGACTCTTCCAAAATATAACAGAGTGAGGGACACTCCCAAAATCATTAAACGAGGCCACAATCACTCTGATACCAAAAGCAGACAAGTTGTCACCTAAAATTGGACACTACAGGCCAATATCACTGATGACCTTAAATGTCAGAATCTCAAAGAAAATACTAGAAAGTAGAATCCAACAGCACATTAAAGGGATAATACACCATGATCAAGTGGGCTTTATCCAAGGAAGGCAGGATTTTTCGATATATGCAAATCAATCCAGATGATAAACCATACTAACAAATTGAAGGAGAAAAATCCTATGATTATCTCAATAAATGGAGAAAAATCTTCTGGAAACATTCAAAAAGAGTTTAGGAAAACACTCTCCAGAAAGTACACATAGAGTGAATGTACCTCAACATAATAAAGGCCATATATGACAGACCCACAGCCTACTTTGTTCTCAAAGATGAAATACTGAAACCATTTCCTTTAAGATCAGGAAAAAGACAAGTTTGCGAACTGTTACTAATATGACTTAAGCAAGTTTTGGAAGTTTTACCCACAGCATTCAGAGAAGAAAAAGAAATTCAAAGCATCCAAGTTGGAAGAGAAGAAGTCAATCTGTCACTGTTTTCAGATGACTAGATAGTATACATAGAGAATTCTAAAGACGCTACCAGAAAACTACCAGAACGAATCAATGAATTTGGTACAGTGACAGGATACAAAGTTAATGCACAAAAATCTCTTGCATTACTATGCACTAATGATGAAAAATCCGAAAGAGAAATTAAGGAAACACTCTCATTTACCATTGCTACAAAAAGAATAACATACTTGAGTGTAAACTTACCAAAGAGACAAAATACATGTGTGAGGAAAACCATGACACCCTGAGGAAAGAAATTAAAGGTGACACAAAGAGATGGAGACATATACCATGTTTTTGGACTGGTAGAAACAACATTGCAAAAATGACTATGCCACACAAAGCAATCTACAGTTCATTGCAATCCCTATTGAACTACCAATGGCATTTGTCACAAAACTAGAACAAAATATTTCACCATTTGTGTGGAAACACAAAAGAGCCTGAAGAGCCAAAGGTATCTTGAGAAAGAAAAACAGAGCTGGAGGAATCAGGTTTCCTGACTTCAGACTATAAAAAAAATCTATAATAATAAAGATGGTATGCTACTGGCACACAAACAGAAGTGTACATCAATGAAACAGGACAGTAAGCCACAGATAAACCCACACTCCTTTCTATTTGATAAAGGAGGCAAGAGTATACAATGGAAAAAAGATAGCCTCTTCAATAATGGTTCTGGGGAAACTGCACAGCTACATGTAAGAGAATGAAATTACAACACTTCTTAACTCCATACACAAAAATAAACTGCAAATCGATTACAGACCTAAATGTAAGGACAGACACGTTAAAACTCTTAGAAGAAAACAAAGGCAGAACACTCTGTGACATAAAACACACAAAGACGTTTTGGGACCCCCCCTCATAAAGAACTGGAAATAAAAACAGAAAGAAACAAATGGGACCTAGTGAAACTGAAAAGCTTTTGCACAGCAAAGGAAATGAAAATCAGGATGAAAAGACAACCCTCAGAATGGGAGAAAATATTTGTAAACGAAGCAACTGACAAAGGATTAATCTCCATTGAGCTCATGCAACTCAACATCAGAAAAACAAACAACCCAATCCAAAATAGGCCAGAAGACCGAAAAAGATATTTCTCCAAAGCATATATACTATTTGCCAACAAACACATGAAACAATGCTCAACATCACTAATCATTAGAGAAATGCAGATCAAAACAACAACGGGGGAGGAACTTGAAGATGACGGAAGAGTAAGATGCGGAGATCACTTTCCTCCCCACACATTCATCAGAAATAAATCTGCAGGAAGAACCGCTCCGATAGAACAGCCACAGAACGCTGGCCGAAGACCTCACACCTCCCAAAGGGCAAGAAACTCCCCACGTACCTGGGTAGGGGATAAGAGGAATGAAATAACGGAGACAAGAGACTAGGGATGGGACTTGCAACAGTGGGAAGCAGCTGTGAAGGAGGAAAGGTTTCCACACACTAGAAAGCGCCTTCGCAGGTGGACAGTGTGTGCAAGGGAGCGGGGAAGCTTCGGAACCACGGAGGAGAGCCCAGCAACTGAGGTGCGGAAGGCAAAGTGGACAGATTCCTGCACAGAGGAGCGATGCCGACCAGAACTCACCAGCCTGAGAGGCTTCACTGTTCACCTGCCGCGGAAGGCAGGGGTTGGAGGCTGAGGCTGCGGTTTCAGCCCGATCCCACGGTGAGGACTGGGGCTGGTGGCATGAACATAGCCTGAAGTGTGCTAGTGCAACATGTCTAGCTCAGAGGGAGTCCTGGAAAAGTCCTGCAACTGCGTAAGAGACAAGAAAATTTTCCTTCCCAATTTCTTTCCTGGTGCGTGAGGGGAGGGTATTAAGAGCGCCGCCTAATGGAGCTGCAGAAATCGGCGTGAGGTGCGGCTATCAGCGTGGACCCTAGAGACTGGCATGAGACGTAAGGCTGCTGCTGCCGCCACCAAGAAGCCTGTGAGCAAAGACAGGCCACTATCCACAGTGCCCCTCCCGGGGGCTTCTGCAGCCCGCCTCTGCTAGTCTCCCTTGATGCAGGGACAACTTCCCTGGGAGGATGCACGGTGCGCCTCAGGCTGCTGCAAAGTCACGATGCGCTATACCACTACAGGCTGACTCCTATTCCGTACTCCTCATTCCTCCGGCCTGAGTGAGACACAGCCCCCAATGAGCTTCTCCTTTAACCCTGTCCTGTCTGAGGAAAGAACAGAGGCCCTCAAGCGACCTACACAAAGAGGCGGATCCAAATCCAAAGCTGAAGCCCGGGAGCTGTGCGAACAAAGAAGAGAAAGGGAAATGTGTCTCAGCAGCCTCAGGAAGAGCGGGTGAAATCCCTACTTTCAACCTGAAGTAACCTGCATCTGTGGATTACCTGAGTACACAATGAATCATCCGAAAATTGAGGTGGTGGCCTTTGGGAGCAAAGCTATATTTTATTCCCACTTTTTCTCTTTTTTTGAGGGTCTGTGTGTATGCTTCTGTTTGTGATTTTGTCTGGAAAGCTTAGCTTTAACCATTTGTGCTAGGGTTCTGTCCGTCTGTTTTCTTATTTTTACGTTTAAAACATTTTCTTAAAAATTATTTTTTATTTTAATAACTTTATTTTATTTTATTTGACATAATTGTGTCTTCGTTTATCCTCTGTCTTTGTTTCTTTCTCTTTTTGGTCCCTTTTATTCTGAGCCATGTGGATGAACGTCTCTTGGTGCTCCAACCAGGAGTCAGTGCTGCGCTTCTCAGGTGGCAGAGCCAACCTCAGGACACTGGTCCACAGGAGAACTTACAGCTCCATGTAATATCAAATGGAGAAAATCTCCCAGAGATTTCCATCTCAACGCCAAGATCCACCTTCAATCAATGACCAGCAAGCTACAGTGCTGGAAACCGTATGCCAAACAACGAGTAAGACAGGAACACAGCCCCATCCATTATCACAGAGGATGCCTAAAATCGCAGTAAGGCCACAGACACCCAACCGCACACCACCAGACGTGGAACTGCCCAGCAGAAAGACAAGATCCAGCTTCATCCACCAGAACACAGGCACAACTCCCCTCCACCAAGAAGCCTACACAACCCACTGAACAAACTTAGCCACCTGGGACAGACACCTAAAACAAAGATAACTATGTAGCTGCAGCCTGTGAAAAGGAGCCCCCAAGCAGTGAATTAAGCAAAAAGAGGAGACTGAAAAACACACAGCAGATGAAGGAGCAACTTAAACCCCACCAGACCTAACAAATGAAGAGGAAATAGGCAGTCTACCTGAACAATTTTTCAGAATAATGAGAGTAAAGATGATCCAAAATCTTGGAAATAGGATAGAGAAAATACAAGAAACTTTTCACAAGGACCTAGAAGAACTGAAGGGTAAACGAACAATAATGAAGAAAACAATAAATGGAATTAAAAATTCTCTAGAAGTGATCAATAGCAGAAACACTCTGGGAGAAGAACGGATAAGTGACCTGGAAGATAACATAGTTTAACTCACTACTGCAGAGCAGTATGAAGAAATAAGAATGAAAAGATTGAGGACAGTCTCAGAGCCCTCTGGAACAACATTAAATGTACCAACATTGGAATCAGACGGGTCCCAGAAGAAGAAGAGAAAAAGAAAGGGACTGAGAAAATATTCAGAAAGATTATAGTTGAAAACTTCTCTAATATGGGAAAGGAAAGAGTTAATCAAGTCCAGGAAGCTCAGAGAGTCCCAAACAGGAGAAATCCAAGGAGAAACACTCCAAGACAAATATTCATCAAACTCTCAAGAATGAAATACAAAGAAAAGGTAATAAAAGCAGCAAGGGAAAAGCAAGAAATTCCATATTTGGGAATCCCCATCAAGTTAACAGCTGATCTTTCAGCAGAAATTCTGCAAGACAGTAGGGACTGCAAGGACATATTTCAAGTGATTAAAGGAAAAAACCTACCATCAATGTGACTGTACTCAGCAAGAATCTCATTCAGATTGGACGGAGGAAGCAAAAACTTCACAGACAAACCAAAGGTAGGAGAATTCAGCACCACCAAACCGTCTATATCACCAATGATAAAGGAACTTCTCTAAGCAGGAAACACAAAGGAAATAAAAGACCTCCAATAACAAACCAAAAACAATTAAGTAAATGCTAACAAGAACATACACACGGATAATTACCTTAAATGTAAATGGATTCAAGGCTCCAACCAACACACATAGAGTGGATGAAGGGATACAAAAACAAGACCGTTAAATATGTTGTCTAGGAGAGACCCACTTTAGACCTAGGGACACATACAAACTGAAAGTGAGGGGATGGAAAAAGACATTCCAAGGACATGGAAATCAAAGGAAACCTAGAGTGCCAATTCTCATATCAGACGAAATAGACTTTAAGATTAAGACTATTGCAGGAAACCAAGAAGAACACTACATACTGATGAAGGAATCCAACAAAGAAGATGACACAGCAAATGCAAATCCTTATGAAGCCAACGTAGTAGCACTTCAATACATAAGATATATCCTAACAGCCCTAAAAGGGGAAACTGAGAGTAACACAAAAATCGTAGGGAACATTAACACCCCTCTTTCACCAATGGACTGATCACCCAAAATGAAAATAAACAAGGAAACATGGGCTTTAAATGACACATTGAACAAGAGGGACTTAACTGATATGTATATGACTTTCCTTTGCAAAACACCAGAAAACAGTTTCTTCTCAAGTGCTCATGGAACATTCTCCAAGATATGTCATATCTTGGGTCACACATAGAGCCTTAGTCAATTTAAGAAAACTGAAATAGTATGAGGTATAATTTCCTACCACAGTGCCATGAAACTAGATATCAATGAAATGAAAAAAAGAACTGTAAACAATAGAAACACATGGAAGCTAAACAAAACGCTGTTAAATAATCAAGCAATCACTGAAGAAAACAAAGATGAAATCACAAACTACCTGGAAAAAAACGACAATGAAAATACGACCACCCCAACCTATGGGATGCAGCAAAAGCAGTTCTAACAGGGAAGTTGATAGCAATAAAATCCTCCATCAAGAAACAAGAAATCTCCCATATAAACAACCGAGCCTTACACCTAAAGCCATTACAGAAAAAAGGACAAACACCAAACAAACAAAAAAGGATTAGCAGAAGGAAAGAAATAAGAAAGTTCAGATCAGAAATAAATGAAAAAGAATGGAGAAAACAAGAGCAAGGATCGGTAAAGCTAAAAGCTAGATACTTAAGAGCATGCTTATAATGTATCCACCATTAGCCAGATTTATTAAGAAAAGAAATGGAGAAGATCCAAACCAACAGAATTAGAAATGAAAAAGGAGAAGTAACAACTGACCCTGCAGAAATACAAAGGTTCATGAGAGATTACTACAAACATCTTTTGCCAATTAAATGGACAACCTGGAAGAAATGGAAAAATTCTTCGAAAAGCACAACCTTCTGAGACTGAACCAAGATAAACAGAAGCTATAAACAGACTAATCATAAGCACTGAAATTGAATTTGTGATTAAAATTTTCCAACAAGCAAAAGCCCAAGGTCAGATGGCTTCACAGGCGATTTCTATCCAACCTTTTGACAAGAGCTAACACCTATCCTTCTCAGACTCTTCCAAAATATAACAGAGTGAGGGACACTCCCAAAATCATTAAACGAGGCCACAATCACTCTGATACCAAAAGCAGACAAGTTGTCACCTAAAATTGGACACTACAGGCCAATATCACTGATGACCTTAAATGTCAGAATCTCAAAGAAAATACTAGAAAGTAGAATCCAACAGCACATTAAAGGGATAATACACCATGATCAAGTGGGCTTTATCCAAGGAAGGCAGGATTTTTCGATATATGCAAATCAATCCAGATGATAAACCATACTAACAAATTGAAGGAGAAAAATCCTATGATTATCTCAATAAATGGAGAAAAATCTTCTGGAAACATTCAAAAAGAGTTTAGGAAAACACTCTCCAGAAAGTACACATAGAGTGAATGTACCTCAACATAATAAAGGCCATATATGACAGACCCACAGCCTACTTTGTTCTCAAAGATGAAATACTGAAACCATTTCCTTTAAGATCAGGAAAAAGACAAGTTTGCGAACTGTTACTAATATGACTTAAGCAAGTTTTGGAAGTTTTACCCACAGCATTCAGAGAAGAAAAAGAAATTCAAAGCATCCAAGTTGGAAGAGAAGAAGTCAATCTGTCACTGTTTTCAGATGACTAGATAGTATACATAGAGAATTCTAAAGACGCTACCAGAAAACTACCAGAACGAATCAATGAATTTGGTACAGTGACAGGATACAAAGTTAATGCACAAAAATCTCTTGCATTACTATGCACTAATGATGAAAAATCCGAAAGAGAAATTAAGGAAACACTCTCATTTACCATTGCTACAAAAAGAATAACATACTTGAGTGTAAACTTACCAAAGAGACAAAATACATGTGTGAGGAAAACCATGACACCCTGAGGAAAGAAATTAAAGGTGACACAAAGAGATGGAGACATATACCATGTTTTTGGACTGGTAGAAACAACATTGCAAAAATGACTATGCCACACAAAGCAATCTACAGTTCATTGCAATCCCTATTGAACTACCAATGGCATTTGTCACAAAACTAGAACAAAATATTTCACCATTTGTGTGGAAACACAAAAGAGCCTGAAGAGCCAAAGGTATCTTGAGAAAGAAAAACAGAGCTGGAGGAATCAGGTTTCCTGACTTCAGACTATAAAAAAAATCTATAATAATAAAGATGGTATGCTACTGGCACACAAACAGAAGTGTACATCAATGAAACAGGACAGTAAGCCACAGATAAACCCACACTCCTTTCTATTTGATAAAGGAGGCAAGAGTATACAATGGAAAAAAGATAGCCTCTTCAATAATGGTTCTGGGGAAACTGCACAGCTACATGTAAGAGAATGAAATTACAACACTTCTTAACTCCATACACAAAAATAAACTGCAAATCGATTACAGACCTAAATGTAAGGACAGACACGTTAAAACGCTTAGAAGAAAACAAACGCAGAACACTCTGTGACATAAAACACACAAAGACGTTTTGGGACCCCCCCTCATAAAGAACTGGAAATAAAAACAGAAAGAAACAAATGGGACCTAGTGAAACTGAAAAGCTTTTGCACAGCAAAGGAAATGAAAATCAGGATGAAAAGACAACCCTCAGAATGGGAGAAAATATTTGTAAACGAAGCAACTGACAAAGGATTAATCTCCATTGAGCTCATGCAACTCAACATCAGAAAAACAAACAACCCAATCCAAAATAGGCCAGAAGACCGAAAAAGATATTTCTCCAAAGCATATATACTATTTGCCAACAAACACATGAAACAATGCTCAACATCACTAATCATTAGAGAAATGCAGATCAAAACAACAACGGGGGAGGAACTTGAAGATGACGGAAGAGTAAGATGCGGAGATCACTTTCCTCCCCACACATTCATCAGAAATAAATCTGCAGGAAGAACCGCTCCGATAGAACAGCCACAGAACGCTGGCCGAAGACCTCACACCTCCCAAAGGGCAAGAAACTCCCCACGTACCTGGGTAGGGGATAAGAGGAATGAAATAACGGAGACAAGAGACTAGGGATGGGACTTGCAACAGTGGGAAGCAGCTGTGAAGGAGGAAAGGTTTCCACACACTAGAAAGCGCCTTCGCAGGTGGACAGTGTGTGCAAGGGAGCGGGGAAGCTTCGGAACCACGGAGGAGAGCCCAGCAACTGAGGTGCGGAAGGCAAAGTGGACAGATTCCCGCACAGAGGAGCGATGCCGACCAGAACTCACCAGCCTGAGAGGCTTCACTGTTCACCTGCCGCGGAAGGCAGGGGTTGGAGGCTGAGGCTGCGGTTTCAGCCCGATCCCACGGTGAGGACTGGGGCTGGTGGCATGAACATAGCCTGAAGTGTGCTAGTGCAACATGTCTAGCTCAGAGGGAGTCCTGGAAAAGTCCTGCAACTGCGTAAGAGACAAGAAAATTTTCCTTCCCAATTTCTTTCCTGGTGCGTGAGGGGAGGGTATTAAGAGCGCCGCCTAATGGAGCTGCAGAAATCGGCGTGAGGTGCGGCTATCAGCGTGGACACCAGAGACTGGCATGAGACGTAAGGCTGCTGCTGCCGCCACCAAGAAGCCTGTGAGCAAAGACAGGCCACTATCCACAGTGCCCCTCCCGGGGGCTTCTGCAGCCCGCCTCTGCTAGTCTCCCTTGATGCAGGGACAACTTCCCTGGGAGGATGCACGGTGCGCCTCAGGCTGCTGCAAAGTCACGATGCGCTATACCACTACAGGCTGACTCCTATTCCGTACTCCTCATTCCTCCGGCCTGAGTGAGACACAGCCCCCAATGAGCTTCTCCTTTAACCCTGTCCTGTCTGAGGAAAGAACAGAGGCCCTCAAGCGACCTACACAAAGAGGCGGATCCAAATCCAAAGCTGAAGCCCGGGAGCTGTGCGAACAAAGAAGAGAAAGGGAAATGTGTCTCAGCAGCCTCAGGAAGAGCGGGTGAAATCCCTACTTTCAACCTGAAGTAACCTGCATCTGTGGATTACCTGAGTACACAATGAATCATCCGAAAATTGAGGTGGTGGCCTTTGGGAGCAAAGCTATATTTTATTCCCACTTTTTCTCTTTTTTTGAGGGTCTGTGTGTATGCTTCTGTTTGTGATTTTGTCTGGAAAGCTTAGCTTTAACCATTTGTGCTAGGGTTCTGTCCGTCTGTTTTCTTATTTTTACGTTTAAAACATTTTCTTAAAAATTATTTTTTATTTTAATAACTTTATTTTATTTTATTTGACATAATTGTGTCTTCGTTTATCCTCTGTCTTTGTTTCTTTCTCTTTTTGGTCCCTTTTATTCTGAGCCATGTGGATGAACGTCTCTTGGTGCTCCAACCAGGAGTCAGTGCTGCGCTTCTCAGGTGGCAGAGCCAACCTCAGGACACTGGTCCACAGGAGACCTTACAGCTCCATGTAATATCAAATGGAGAAAATCTCCCAGAGATTTCCATCTCAACGCCAAGATCCACCTTCAATCAATGACCAGCAAGCTACAGTGCTGGAAACCGTATGCCAAACAACGAGTAAGACAGGAACACAGCCCCATCCATTATCACAGAGGATGCCTAAAATCGCAGTAAGGCCACAGACACCCAACCACACACCACCAGACGTGGAACTGCCCAGCAGAAAGACAAGATCCAGCTTCATCCACCAGAACACAGGCACAACTCCCCTCCACCAAGAAGCCTACACAACCCACTGAACAAACTTAGCCACCTGGGACAGACACCTAAAACAAAGATAACTATGTAGCTGCAGCCTGTGAAAAGGAGCCCCCAAGCAGTGAATTAAGCAAAAAGAGGAGACTGAAAAACACACAGCAGATGAAGGAGCAACTTAAACCCCACCAGACCTAACAAATGAAGAGGAAATAGGCAGTCTACCTGAACAATTTTTCAGAATAATGAGAGTAAAGATGATCCAAAATCTTGGAAATAGGATAGAGAAAATACAAGAAACTTTTCACAAGGACCTAGAAGAACTGAAGGGTAAACGAACAATAATGAAGAAAACAATAAATGGAATTAAAAATTCTCTAGAAGTGATCAATAGCAGAAACACTCTGGGAGAAGAACGGATAAGTGACCTGGAAGATAACATAGTTTAACTCACTACTGCAGAGCAGTATGAAGAAATAAGAATGAAAAGATTGAGGACAGTCTCAGAGCCCTCTGGAACAACATTAAATGTACCAACATTGGAATCAGACGGGTCCCAGAAGAAGAAGAGAAAAAGAAAGGGACTGAGAAAATATTCAGAAAGATTATAGTTGAAAACTTCTCTAATATGGGAAAGGAAAGAGTTAATCAAGTCCAGGAAGCTCAGAGAGTCCCAAACAGGAGAAATCCAAGGAGAAACACTCCAAGACAAATATTCATCAAACTCTCAAGAATGAAATACAAAGAAAAGGTATTAAAAGCAGCAAGGGAAAAGCAAGAAATTCCATATTTGGGAATCCCCATCAAGTTAACAGCTGATCTTTCAGCAGAAATTCTGCAAGACAGTAGGGACTGCAAGGACATATTTCAAGTGATTAAAGGAAAAAAACCTACCATCAATGTGACTGTACTCAGCAAGAATCTCATTCAGATTGGACGGAGGAAGCAAAAACTTCACAGACAAACCAAAGGTAGGAGAATTCAGCACCACCAAACCGTCTATATCACCAATGATAAAGGAACTTCTCTAAGCAGGAAACACAAAGGAAATAAAAGACCTCCAATAACAAACCAAAAACAATTAAGTAAATGCTAACAGGAACATACACACGGATAATTACCTTAAATGTAAATTGATTCAAGGCTCCAACCAACACACATAGAGTGGATGAAGGGATACACAAACAAGACCGTTAAATATGTTGTCTAGGAGAGACCCACTGTAGACGTAGGGACACATACAAACTGAAAGTGAGGGGATGGAAAAAGACATTCCAAGGACATGGAAATCAAAGGAAACCTAGAGTGCCAATTCTCATATCAGACGAAATAGACTTTAAGATTAAGACTATTGCAGGAAACCAAGAAGAACACTACATACTGATGAAGGAATCCAACAAAGAAGATGACACAGCAAATGCAAATCCTTATGAAGCCAACGTAGTAGCACTTCAATACATAAGATATATCCTAACAGCCCTAAAAGGGGAAACTGAGAGTAACACAAAAATCGTAGGGAACATTAACACCCCTCTTTCACCAATGGACTGATCACCCAAAATGAAAATAAACAAGGAAACATGGGCTTTAAATGACACATTGAACAAGAGGGACTTAACTGATATGTATATGACTTTCCTTTGCAAAACACCAGAAAACAGTTTCTTCTCAAGTGCTCATGGAACATTCTCCAGGATATGTCATATCTTGGGTCACACATAGAGCCTTAGTCAATTTAAGAAAACTGAAATAGTATGAGGTATAATTTCCTACCACAGTGCCATGAAACTAGATATCAATGAAATGAAAAAAAGAACTGTAAACAATAGAAACACATGGAAGCTAAACAAAACGCTGTTAAATAATCAAGCAATCACTGAAGAAAACAAAGATGAAATCACAAACTACCTGGAAAAAAATGACAATGAAAATACGACCACCCCAACCTATGGGATGCAGCAAAAGCAGTTCTAACAGGGAAGTTGATAGCAATAAAATCCTCCATCAAGAAACAAGAAATCTCCCATATAAACAACCGAGCCTTACACCTAAAGCCATTACAGAAAAAAGGACAAACACCAAACAAACAAAAAAGGATTAGCAGAAGGAAAGAAATAAGAAAGTTCAGATCAGAAATAAATGAAAAAGAATGGAGAAAACAAGAGCAAGGATCGGTAAAGCTAAAAGCTAGATACTTAAGAGCATGCTTATAATGTATCCACCATTAGCCAGATTTATTAAGAAAAGAAATGGAGAAGATCCAAACCAACAGAATTAGAAATGAAAAAGGAGAAGTAACAACTGACCCTGCAGAAATACAAAGGTTCATGAGAGATTACTACAAACATCTTTTGCCAATTAAATGGACAACCTGGAAGAAATGGAAAAATTCTTCGAAAAGCACAACCTTCTGAGACTGAACCAAGATAAACAGAAGCTATAAACAGACTAATCATAAGCACTGAAATTGAATTTGTGATTAAAATTTTCCAACAAGCAAAAGCCCAAGGTCAGATGGCTTCACAGGCGATTTCTATCCAACCTTTTGACAAGAGCTAACACCTATCCTTCTCAGACTCTTCCAAAATATAACAGAGTGAGGGACACTCCCAAAATCATTAAACGAGGCCACAATCACTCTGATACCAAAAGCAGACAAGTTGTCACCTAAAATTGGACACTACAGGCCAATATCACTGATGACCTTAAATGTCAGAATCTCAAAGAAAATACTAGAAAGTAGAATCCAACAGCACATTAAAGGGATAATACACCATGATCAAGTGGGCTTTATCCAAGGAAGGCAGGATTTTTCGATATATACAAATCAATCCAGATGATAAACCATACTAACAAATTGAAGGAGAAAAATCCTATGATTATCTCAATAAATGGAGAAAAATCTTCTGGAAACATTCAAAAAGAGTTTAGGAAAACACTCTCCAGAAAGTACACATAGAGTGAATGTACCTCAACATAATAAAGGCCATATATGACAGACCCACAGCCTACTTTGTTCTCAAAGATGAAATACTGAAACCATTTCCTTTAAGATCAGGAAAAAGACAAGTTTGCGAACTGTTACTAATATGACTTAAGCAGGTTTTGGAAGTTTTACCCACAGCATTCAGAGAAGAAAAAGAAATTAAAAGCATCCAAGTTGGAAGAGAAGAAGTCAATCTGTCACTGTTTTCAGATGACTAGATAGTATACATAGAGAATTCTAAAGACGCTACCAGAAAACTACCAGAACGAATCAATGAATTTGGTACAGTGACAGGATACAAAGTTTATGCACAAAAATCTCTTGCATTCCTATGCACTAATGATGAAAAATCCGAAAGAGAAATTAAGGAAACACTCTCATTTACCATTGCTACAAAAAAAATAACATACTTGAGTGTAAACTTACCAAAGAGACAAAATACATGTGTGAGGAAAACCATGACACCCTGAGGAAAGAAATTAAAGGTGACACAAAGTGATGGAGACATATAACATGTTTTTGGACTGGTAGAAACAACATTGCAGAAATGACTATGCTACACAAAGCAATCTACAGTTCATTGCAATCCCTATTGAACTACCAAAGGCATTTGTCACAAAACTAGAACAAAATATTTCACCATTTTTGTGGAAACAGAAAAGAGCCTGAAGAGCCAAAGGTATCTTGAGAAAGAAAAACAGAGCTGGAGGAATCAGGTTCCCTGACTTCAGACTATAAAAAAAATCTATAATAATAAAGATGGTATGCTACTGGCACACAAACAGAAGTGTACATCAATGAAACAGGACAGTAAGCCACGGATTAACCCACACTCCTTTCTATTTGATAAAGGAGGCAAGAGTATACAATGGAAAGAAGATAGCCTCTTCAATAATGGTTCTGGGGAAACTGCACAGCTACATGTAAGAGAATGAAATTACAACACTTCTTAACTCCATACACAAAAATAAACTGCAAATCGATTACAGACCTAAATGTAAGGACAGACACGTTAAAACTCTTAGAAGAAAACAAAGGCAGAACACTCTGTGACATAAAACACACAAAGACGTTTTGGGACCCCCCTCATAAAGAACTGGAAATAAAAACAGAAAGAAACAAATGGGACCTAGTGAAACTGAAAAGCTTTTGCACAGCAAAGGAAATGAAAATCAGGATGAAAAGACAACCCTCAGAATGGGAGAAAATATTTGTAAACGAAGCAACTGACAAAGGATTAATCTCCATTGAGCTCATGCAACTCAACATCAGAAAAACAAACAACCCAATCCAAAATAGGCCAGAAGACCGAAAAAGATATTTCTCCAAAGCATATATACTATTTGCCAACAAACACATGAAACAATGCTCAACATCACTAATCATTAGAGAAATGCAGATCAAAACAACAACGGGGGAGGAACTTGAAGATGACGGAAGAGTAAGATGCGGAGATCACTTTCCTCCCCACACATTCATCAGAAATAAATCTGCAGGAAGAACCGCTCCGATGGAACAGCCACAGAACGCTGGTCGAAGACCTCACACCTCCCAAAGGGCAAGAAACTCCCCACGTACCTGGGTAGGGGATAAGAGGAATGAAATAACGGAGACAAGAGACTAGGGATGGGACTTGCAACAGTGGGAAGCAGCTGTGAAGGAGGAAAGGTTTCCACACACTAGAAAGCCCCTTCGCAGGTGGACAGTGTGTGCAAGGGAGCGGGGAAGCTTCGGAACCACGGAGGAGAGCCCAGCAACTGAGGTGCGGAAGGCAAAGTGGACAGATTCCCGCACAGAGGAACGATGCCGACCAGAACTCACCAGCCTGAGAGGCTTCACTGTTCACCTGCCGCGGAAGGCAGGGGTTGGAGGCTGAGGCTGCGGTTTCAGCCCGATCCCACGGTGAGGACTGGGGCTGGTGGCATGAACATAGCCTGAAGTGTGCTAGTGCAACATGTCTAGCTCAGAGGGAGTCCTGGAAAAGTCCTGCAACTGCGTAAGAGACAAGAGAATTTTCCTTCCCAATTTCTTTCCTGGTGCGTGAGGGGAGGGTATTAAGAGCGCCGCGTAATGGAGCTGCAGAAATCGGCGTGAGGTGCGGCTATCAGCGTGGACCCCAGAGACTGGCATGAGACGTAAGGCTGCTGCTGCCGCCACCAAGAAGCCTGTGAGCAAAGACAGGCCACTATCCACAGTGCCCCTCCCGGGGGCTTCTGCAGCCCGCCTCTGCTAGTCTCCCTTGATGCAGGGACAACTTCCCTGGGAGGATGCACGGTGCGCCTCAGGCTGCTGCAAAGTCACGATGCGCTATACCACTACAGGCTGACTCCTATTCCGTACTCCTCACTCCTCCGGCCTGAGTGAGACACAGCCCCCAATGAGCTTCTCCTTTAACCCTGTCCTGTCTGAGGAAAGAACAGAGGCCCTCAAGCGACCTACACAAAGAGGCGGATCCAAATCCAAAGCTGAAGCCCGGGAGCTGTGCGAACAAAGAAGAGAAAGGGAAATGTGTCTCAGCAGCCTCAGGAAGAGCGGGTGAAATCCCTACTTTCAACCTGAAGTAACCTGCATCTGTGGATTACCTGAGTACACAATGAATCATCCGAAAATTGAGGTGGTGGCCTTTGGGAGCAAAGCTATATTTTATTCCCACTTTTTCTCTTTTTTTGAGGGTCTGTGTGTATGCTTCTGTTTGTGATTTTGTCTGGAAAGCTTAGCTTTAACCATTTGTGCTAGGGTTCTGTCCGTCTGTTTTCTTATTTTTACGTTTAAAACATTTTCTTAAAAATTATTTTTTATTTTAATAACTTTATTTTATTTTATTTGACATAATTGTGTCTTCGTTTATCCTCTGTCTTTGTTTCTTTCTCTTTTTGGTCCCTTTTATTCTGAGCCATGTGGATGAACGTCTCTTGGTGCTCCAACCAGGAGTCAGTGCTGCGCTTCTCAGGTGGCAGAGCCAACCTCAGGACACTGGTCCACAGGAGACCTTACAGCTCCATGTAATATCAAATGGAGAAAATCTCCCAGAGATTTCCATCTCAACGCCAAGATCCACCTTCAATCAATGACCAGCAAGCTACAGTGCTGGAAACCGTATGCCAAACAACGAGTAAGACAGGAACACAGCCCCATCCATTATCACAGAGGATGCCTAAAATCGCAGTAAGGCCACAGACACCCAACCACACACCACCAGACGTGGAACTGCCCAGCAGAAAGACAAGATCCAGCTTCATCCACCAGAACACAGGCACAACTCCCCTCCACCAAGAAGCCTACACAACCCACTGAACAAACTTAGCCACCTGGGACAGACACCTAAAACAAAGATAACTATGTAGCTGCAGCCTGTGAAAAGGAGCCCCCAAGCAGTGAATTAAGCAAAAAGAGGAGACTGAAAAACACACAGCAGATGAAGGAGCAACTTAAACCCCACCAGACCTAACAAATGAAGAGGAAATAGGCAGTCTACCTGAACAATTTTTCAGAATAATGAGAGTAAAGATGATCCAAAATCTTGGAAATAGGATAGAGAAAATACAAGAAACTTTTCACAAGGACCTAGAAGAACTGAAGGGTAAACGAACAATAATGAAGAAAACAATAAATGGAATTAAAAATTCTCTAGAAGTGATCAATAGCAGAAACACTCTGGGAGAAGAACGGATAAGTGACCTGGAAGATAACATAGTTTAACTCACTACTGCAGAGCAGTATGAAGAAATAAGAATGAAAAGATTGAGGACAGTCTCAGAGCCCTCTGGAACAACATTAAATGTACCAACATTGGAATCAGACGGGTCCCAGAAGAAGAAGAGAAAAAGAAAGGGACTGAGAAAATATTCAGAAAGATTATAGTTGAAAACTTCTCTAATATGGGAAAGGAAAGAGTTAATCAAGTCCAGGAAGCTCAGAGAGTCCCAAACAGGAGAAATCCAAGGAGAAACACTCCAAGACAAATATTCATCAAACTCTCAAGAATGAAATACAAAGAAAAGGTATTAAAAGCAGCAAGGGAAAAGCAAGAAATTCCATATTTGGGAATCCCCATCAAGTTAACAGCTGATCTTTCAGCAGAAATTCTGCAAGACAGTAGGGACTGCAAGGACATATTTCAAGTGATTAAAGGAAAAAAACCTACCATCAATGTGACTGTACTCAGCAAGAATCTCATTCAGATTGGACGGAGGAAGCAAAAACTTCACAGACAAACCAAAGGTAGGAGAATTCAGCACCACCAAACCGTCTATATCACCAATGATAAAGGAACTTCTCTAAGCAGGAAACACAAAGGAAATAAAAGACCTCCAATAACAAACCAAAAACAATTAAGTAAATGCTAACAGGAACATACACACGGATAATTACCTTAAATGTAAATTGATTCAAGGCTCCAACCAACACACATAGAGTGGATGAAGGGATACACAAACAAGACCGTTAAATATGTTGTCTAGGAGAGACCCACTCTAGACGTAGGGACACATACAAACTGAAAGTGAGGGGATGGAAAAAGACATTCCAAGGACATGGAAATCAAAGGAAACCTAGAGTGCCAATTCTCATATCAGACGAAATAGACTTTAAGATTAAGACTATTGCAGGAAACCAAGAATAACACTACATACTGATGAAGGAATCCAACAAAGAAGATGACACAGCAAATGCAAATCCTTATGAAGCCAACGTAGTAGCACTTCAATACATAAGATATATCCTAACAGCCCTAAAAGGGGAAACTGAGAGTAACACAAAAATCGTAGGGAACATTAACACCCCTCTTTCACCAATGGACTGATCACCCAAAATGAAAATAAACAAGGAAACATGGGCTTTAAATGACACATTGAACAAGAGGGACTTAACTGATATGTATATGACTTTCCTTTGCAAAACACCAGAAAACAGTTTCTTCTCAAGTGCTCATGGAACATTCTCCAGGATATGTCATATCTTGGGTCACACATAGAGCCTTAGTCAATTTAAGAAAACTGAAATAGTATGAGGTATAATTTCCTACCACAGTGCCATGAAACTAGATATCAATGAAATGAAAAAAAGAACTGTAAACAATAGAAACACATGGAAGCTAAACAAAACGCTGTTAAATAATCAAGCAATCACTGAAGAAAACAAAGATGAAATCACAAACTACCTGGAAAAAAATGACAATGAAAATACGACCACCCCAACCTATGGGATGCAGCAAAAGCAGTTCTAACAGGGAAGTTGATAGCAATAAAATCCTCCATCAAGAAACAAGAAATCTCCCATATAAACAACCGAGCCTTACACCTAAAGCCATTACAGAAAAAAGGACAAACACCAAACAAACAAAAAAGGATTAGCAGAAGGAAAGAAATAAGAAAGTTCAGATCAGAAATAAATGAAAAAGAATGGAGAAAACAAGAGCAAGGATCGGTAAAGCTAAAAGCTAGATACTTAAGAGCATGCTTATAATGTATCCACCATTAGCCAGATTTATTAAGAAAAGAAATGGAGAAGATCCAAACCAACAGAATTAGAAATGAAAAAGGAGAAGTAACAACTGACCCTGCAGAAATACAAAGGTTCATGAGAGATTACTACAAACATCTTTTGCCAATTAAATGGACAACCTGGAAGAAATGGAAAAATTCTTCGAAAAGCACAACCTTCTGAGACTGAACCAAGATAAACAGAAGCTATAAACAGACTAATCATAAGCACTGAAATTGAATTTGTGATTAAAATTTTCCAACAAGCAAAAGCCCAAGGTCAGATGGCTTCACAGGCGATTTCTATCCAACCTTTTGACAAGAGCTAACACCTATCCTTCTCAGACTCTTCCAAAATATAACAGAGTGAGGGACACTCCCAAAATCATTAAACGAGGCCACAATCACTCTGATACCAAAAGCAGACAAGTTGTCACCTAAAATTGGACACTACAGGCCAATATCACTGATGACCTTAAATGTCAGAATCTCAAAGAAAATACTAGAAAGTAGAATCCAACAGCACATTAAAGGGATAATACACCATGATCAAGTGGGCTTTATCCAAGGAAGGCAGGATTTTTCGATATATACAAATCAATCCAGATGATAAACCATACTAACAAATTGAAGGAGAAAAATCCTATGATTATCTCAATAAATGGAGAAAAATCTTCTGGAAACATTCAAAAAGAGTTTAGGAAAACACTCTCCAGAAAGTACACATAGAGTGAATGTACCTCAACATAATAAAGGCCATATATGACAGACCCACAGCCTACTTTGTTCTCAAAGATGAAATACTGAAACCATTTCCTTTAAGATCAGGAAAAAGACAAGTTTGCGAACTGTTACTAATATGACTTAAGCAGGTTTTGGAAGTTTTACCCACAGCATTCAGAGAAGAAAAAGAAATTAAAAGCATCCAAGTTGGAAGAGAAGAAGTCAATCTGTCACTGTTTTCAGATGACTAGATAGTATACATAGAGAATTCTAAAGACGCTACCAGAAAACTACCAGAACGAATCAATGAATTTGGTACAGTGACAGGATACAAAGTTTATGCACAAAAATCTCTTGCATTCCTATGCACTAATGATGAAAAATCCGAAAGAGAAATTAAGGAAACACTCTCATTTACCATTGCTACAAAAAAAATAACATACTTGAGTGTAAACTTACCAAAGAGACAAAATACATGTGTGAGGAAAACCATGACACCCTGAGGAAAGAAATTAAAGGTGACACAAAGTGATGGAGACATATAACATGTTTTTGGACTGGTAGAAACAACATTGCAGAAATGACTATGCTACACAAAGCAATCTACAGTTCATTGCAATCCCTATTGAACTACCAAAGGCATTTGTCACAAAACTAGAACAAAATATTTCACCATTTTTGTGGAAACAGAAAAGAGCCTGAAGAGCCAAAGGTATCTTGAGAAAGAAAAACAGAGCTGGAGGAATCAGGTTCCCTGACTTCAGACTATAAAAAAAATCTATAATAATAAAGATGGTATGCTACTGGCACACAAACAGAAGTGTACATCAATGAAACAGGACAGTAAGCCACGGATTAACCCACACTCCTTTCTATTTGATAAAGGAGGCAAGAGTATACAATGGAAAGAAGATAGCCTCTTCAATAATGGTTCTGGGGAAACTGCACAGCTACATGTAAGAGAATGAAATTACAACACTTCTTAACTCCATACACAAAAATAAACTGCAAATCGATTACAGACCTAAATGTAAGGACAGACACGTTAAAACTCTTAGAAGAAAACAAAGGCAGAACACTCTGTGACATAAAACACACAAAGACGTTTTGGGACCCCCCTCATAAAGAACTGGAAATAAAAACAGAAAGAAACAAATGGGACCTAGTGAAACTGAAAAGCTTTTGCACAGCAAAGGAAATGAAAATCAGGATGAAAAGACAACCCTCAGAATGGGAGAAAATATTTGTAAACGAAGCAACTGACAAAGGATTAATCTCCATTGAGCTCATGCAACTCAACATCAGAAAAACAAACAACCCAATCCAAAATAGGCCAGAAGACCGAAAAAGATATTTCTCCAAAGCATATATACTATTTGCCAACAAACACATGAAACAATGCTCAACATCACTAATCATTAGAGAAATGCAGATCAAAACAACAACGGGGGAGGAACTTGAAGATGACGGAAGAGTAAGATGCGGAGATCACTTTCCTCCCCACACATTCATCAGAAATAAATCTGCAGGAAGAACCGCTCCGATGGAACAGCCACAGAACGCTGGTCGAAGACCTCACACCTCCCAAAGGGCAAGAAACTCCCCACGTACCTGGGTAGGGGATAAGAGGAATGAAATAACGGAGACAAGAGACTAGGGATGGGACTTGCAACAGTGGGAAGCAGCTGTGAAGGAGGAAAGGTTTCCACACACTAGAAAGCCCCTTCGCAGGTGGACAGTGTGTGCAAGGGAGCGGGGAAGCTTCGGAACCACGGAGGAGAGCCCAGCAACTGAGGTGCGGAAGGCAAAGTGGACAGATTCCCGCACAGAGGAACGATGCCGACCAGAACTCACCAGCCTGAGAGGCTTCACTGTTCACCTGCCGCGGAAGGCAGGGGTTGGAGGCTGAGGCTGCGGTTTCAGCCCGATCCCACGGTGAGGACTGGGGCTGGTGGCATGAACATAGCCTGAAGTGTGCTAGTGCAACATGTCTAGCTCAGAGGGAGTCCTGGAAAAGTCCTGCAACTGCGTAAGAGACAAGAGAATTTTCCTTCCCAATTTCTTTCCTGGTGCGTGAGGGGAGGGTATTAAGAGCGCCGCGTAATGGAGCTGCAGAAATCGGCGTGAGGTGCGGCTATCAGCGTGGACCCCAGAGACTGGCATGAGACGTAAGGCTGCTGCTGCCGCCACCAAGAAGCCTGTGAGCAAAGACAGGCCACTATCCACAGTGCCCCTCCCGGGGGCTTCTGCAGCCCGCCTCTGCTAGTCTCCCTTGATGCAGGGACAACTTCCCTGGGAGGATGCACGGTGCGCCTCAGGCTGCTGCAAAGTCACGATGCGCTATACCACTACAGGCTGACTCCTATTCCGTACTCCTCACTCCTCCGGCCTGAGTGAGACACAGCCCCCAATGAGCTTCTCCTTTAACCCTGTCCTGTCTGAGGAAAGAACAGAGGCCCTCAAGCGACCTACACAAAGAGGCGGATCCAAATCCAAAGCTGAAGCCCGGGAGCTGTGCGAACAAAGAAGAGAAAGGGAAATGTGTCTCAGCAGCCTCAGGAAGAGCGGGTGAAATCCCTACTTTCAACCTGAAGTAACCTGCATCTGTGGATTACCTGAGTACACAATGAATCATCCGAAAATTGAGGTGGTGGCCTTTGGGAGCAAAGCTATATTTTATTCCCACTTTTTCTCTTTTTTTGAGGGTCTGTGTGTATGCTTCTGTTTGTGATTTTGTCTGGAAAGCTTAGCTTTAACCATTTGTGCTAGGGTTCTGTCCGTCTGTTTTCTTATTTTTACGTTTAAAACATTTTCTTAAAAATTATTTTTTATTTTAATAACTTTATTTTATTTTATTTGACATAATTGTGTCTTCGTTTATCCTCTGTCTTTGTTTCTTTCTCTTTTTGGTCCCTTTTATTCTGAGCCATGTGGATGAACGTCTCTTGGTGCTCCAACCAGGAGTCAGTGCTGCGCTTCTCAGGTGGCAGAGCCAACCTCAGGACACTGGTCCACAGGAGACCTTACAGCTCCATGTAATATCAAACGGAGAAAATCTCCCAGAGATTTCCATCTCAACGCCAAGATCCACCTTCAATCAATGACCAGCAAGCTACAGTGCTGGAAACCGTATGCCAAACAACGAGTAAGACAGGAACACAGCCCCATCCATTATCACAGAGGATGCCTAAAATCGCAGTAAGGCCACAGACACCCAACCACACACCACCAGACGTGGAACTGCCCAGCAGAAAGACAAGATCCAGCTTCATCCACCAGAACACAGGCACAACTCCCCTCCACCAAGAAGCCTACACAACCCACTGAACAAACTTAGCCACCTGGGACAGACACCTAAAACAAAGATAACTATGTAGCTGCAGCCTGTGAAAAGGAGCCCCCAAGCAGTGAATTAAGCAAAAAGAGGAGACTGAAAAACACACAGCAGATGAAGGAGCAACTTAAACCCCACCAGACCTAACAAATGAAGAGGAAATAGGCAGTCTACCTGAACAATTTTTCAGAATAATGAGAGTAAAGATGATCCAAAATCTTGGAAATAGGATAGAGAAAATACAAGAAACTTTTCACAAGGACCTAGAAGAACTGAAGGGTAAACGAACAATAATGAAGAAAACAATAAATGGAATTAAAAATTCTCTAGAAGTGATCAATAGCAGAAACACTCTGGGAGAAGAACGGATAAGTGACCTGGAAGATAACATAGTTTAACTCACTACTGCAGAGCAGTATGAAGAAATAAGAATGAAAAGATTGAGGACAGTCTCAGAGCCCTCTGGAACAACATTAAATGTACCAACATTGGAATCAGACGGGTCCCAGAAGAAGAAGAGAAAAAGAAAGGGACTGAGAAAATTATCAGAAAGATTATAGTTGAAAACTTCTCTAATATGGGAAAGGAAAGAGTTAATCAAGTCCAGGAAGCTCAGAGAGTCCCAAACAGGAGAAATCCAAGGAGAAACACTCCAAGACAAATATTCATCAAACTCTCAAGAATGAAATACAAAGAAAAGGTATTAAAAGCAGCAAGGGAAATGCAAGAAATTCCATATTTGGGAATCCCCATCAAGTTAACAGCTGATCTTTCAGCAGAAATTCTGCAAGACAGTAGGGACTGCAAGGACATATTTCAAGTGATTAAAGGAAAAAAACCTACCATCAATGTGACTGTACTCAGCAAGAATCTCATTCAGATTGGACGGAGGAAGCAAAAACTTCACAGACAAACCAAAGGTAGGAGAATTCAGCACCACCAAACCGTCTATATCACCAATGATAAAGGAACTTCTCTAAGCAGGAAACACAAAGGAAATAAAAGACCTCCAATAACAAACCAAAAACAATTAAGTAAATGCTAACAGGAACATACACACGGATAATTACCTTAAATGTAAATGGATTCAAGGCTCCAACCAACACACATAGAGTGGATGAAGGGATACAAAAACAAGACCGTTAAATATGTTGTCTAGGAGAGACCCACTTTAGACCTAGGGACACATACAAACTGAAAGTGAGGGGATGGAAAAAGACATTCCAAGCACATGGAAATCAAAGGAAACCTGGAGTGCCAATTCTCATATCAGACGAAATAGACTTTAAGATTAAGACTATTGCAGGAAACCAAGAAGAACACTACATACTGATGAAGGAATCCAACAAAGAAGATGACACAGCAAATTCAAATCCTTATGAAGCCAACGTAGTAGCACTTCAATACATAAGATATATCCTAACAGCCCTAAAAGGGGAAACTGAGAGTAACACAAAAATAGTAGGGAACATTAACACCCCTCTTTCACCAAAGGACTGATCACCCAAAATGAAAATAAACAAGGAAACATGGGCTTTAAATGACACATTGAACAAGACGGACTTAACTGATATGTATATGACTTTCCTTTGCAAAACACCAGAAAACAGTTTCTTCTCAAGTGCTCATGGAACATTCTCCAGGATATGTCATATCTTGGGTCACACATAGAGCCTTAGTCAATTTAAGAAAACTGAAATAGTATGAGGTATAATTTCCTACCACAGTGCCATGAAACTAGATATCAATGAAATGAAAAAAAGAACTGTAAACAATAGAAACACATGGAAGCTAAACAAAACGCTGTTAAATAATCAAGCAATCACTGAAGAAAACAAAGATGAAATCACAAAATACCTGGAAAAACATGACAATGAAAATACGACCACCCCAACCTATGGGATGCAGCAAAAGCAGTTCTAACAGGGAAGTTGATAGCAATAAAATCCTCCATCAAGAAACAAGAAATCTCCCATATAAACAACCGAGCCTTACACCTAAAGCCATTACAGAAAAAAGGACAAACACCAAACAAACAAAAAAGGATTAGCAGAAGGAAAGAAATAAGAAAGTTCAGATCAGAAATAAATGAAAAAGAATGGAGAAAACAAGAGCAAAGATCGGTAAAGCTAAAAGCTAGATATTTAAGAGCATGCATATAATGTATCCACCATTAGCCAGATTTACTAAGAAAAGAAATGGAGAAGATCCAAACCAACAGAATTAGAAATGAAAAAGGAGAAGTAACAACTGACCCTGCAGAAATACAAAGGTTCATGAGAGATTACTACAAACATCTTTTGCCAATTAAATGGACAACCTGGAAGAAATGGAAAAATTCTTCGAAAAGCACAACCTTCTGAGACTGAACCAAGATAAACAGAAGCTATAAACAGACTAATCATAAGCACTGAAATTGAATTTGTGATTAAAATTTTCCAACAAGCAAAAGCCCAAGGTCAGATGGCTTCACAGGCGATTTCTATCCAACCTTTTGACAAGAGCTAACACCTAACCTTCTCAGACTCTTCCAAAATATAACAGAGTGAGGGACACTCAAAAATCATTAAACGAGGCCACAATCACTCTGATACCAAAAGCAGACAAGTTGTCACCTAAAATTGGACACTACAGGCCAATATCACTGATGATCTTAAATGTCAGAATCTCAAAGAAAATACTAGAAAGTAGAATCCAACAGCACATTAAAGGGATAATACACCATGATCAAGTGGGCTTTATCCAAGGAAGGCAGGATTTTTCGATATATACAAATCAATCCAGATGATAAACCATACTAACAAATTGAAGGAGAAAAATCCTATGATTATCTCAATAAATGGAGAAAAATCTTCTGGAAACATTCAAAAAGAGTTTAGGAAAACACTCTCCAGAAAGTACACATAGAGTGAATGTACCTCAACATAATAAAGGCCATATATGACAGACCCACAGCCAACTTTGTTCTCAAAGGTGAAATACTGAAACCATTTCCTTTAAGATCAGGAAGAAGACAAGTTTGAGAACTGTTACTAATATGACTTAAGAAGGTTTTGGAAGATTTACCCAGAGCATTCAGAGAAGAAAAAGAAATTAAAAGCATCCAAGTTGGAAGAGAAGAAGTAAATCTGTCACTGTTTTCAGATGACTATCTAGTATACATAGAGAAATCTAAAGACGCTCCTAGAAAACTACCAGAACTAATCAATGAATTTGGTACAGTGACAGGATACAAAGTTAATGCACAAAAATCTCTTGCATTACTATGCACTAATGATGAAAAATCCGAAAGAGAAATTAAGGAAACACTCTCATTTACCATTGCTACAAAAAGAGTAACATACTTGAGTGTAAACTTACCAAAGAGACAAAATACATGTGTGAAGAAAACCATGACACACAGAGGAAAGAAACTAAAGGTGACACAAAGAGATGGAGACATAGACCATGTTTTTGTACTGATAGAAACAACATTGACTATGCTACACAAAGCAATCTACAGTTCATTGCAATCCCTATTGAACTACCAATGGCATTTATCACAGAACTCGAACAAAATATTTCACCATTTGTGTGGAAACACAAAAGAGCCTGAAGAGCCAAAGGTATCTTGAGAAAGAAAAACAGAGCTAGAGGAATCAGGTTCCCTGACTTCAGACTGTAAAAAAAAATCTATAATAATAAAGATGGTATGCTACTGGCACACAAACAGAAGTGTACATCAATGAAACAGGACACTAAGCCACGGATAAACCCACACTCCTTTCTATTTGATAAAGGAGGCAAGAGTATACAAAGGAGAAAAGATAGCCTCTTCAATAATGGTTCTGGGGAAACTGCACAGCTACATGTAAAAGAATGAAATTACAACACTTCTTAACTCCATGCACAAAAATAAACTGCAAATCGATTACAGACCTAAATGTAAGGCCAGACACGTTAAAACACTTAGAAGAAAACAAAGGCAGAACACTCTGTGACATAAATCACACAAAGACGTTTTGGGACACCCCTCATAGAGAACTGGAAATAAAAAAAGAAAGAAACAAATGGGACCTAGTGAAACTGAAAAGCTTTCGCACAGCAAAGGAAATGAAAATCAGGATGAAAAGACAACCCTCAGAATGGGAGAAAATATTTGTAAATGAAGCAACTGACAAAGGATTAATCTCCATTGAGCTCATGCAACTCAATATCAGAAAAACAAACAACCCAATGCAAAATAGGACAGAAACCGAAAAAGATATTTGTACAAAGCATCTATACTATTTGCCAACAAACACATGAAACAATGCTCAACATCACTAATCATTAGAGAAATGCAGATCAAAACAACAATGGGGGAGGAACTTGAAGATGACGGAAGAGTAAGATGCGGAGATCACATTCCTCCCCACACATTCATCAGAAATAAATCTGCAGGAAGATCCGCTCCTATAGAAGAGCCACTGAATGCTGGCCGAAGACCTCACACCTCCCAAAGGGCAAGAAACTCCCCACGTACCTGGGTAGGGGAAAAGAAGAAAGAAATAACAGACACAAGAGACTAGGGATGGGACTTGCAACAGTGGGAAGCAGCTGTGAAGGAGGAAAGTTTTCCACACACTAGAAAGCACCTTCGCAGGTGGACAGTGTGTGTAACCGAGAGGGGAAGCTTCGGAGCCACGGAGCAGAGCCCAGCAACTGAGTTGCGGAACGCAAAGTGGACAGATTCCCGCACAGAGGAGAGATGCCGACTAGAAGTCACCAGCCTGAGAGGCTTGTCTGTTCACCTGCCAGGGAAGGCGGGGGTTGGAGACTGAGGCTGAGTTTTCAGCCGGATACCACGGTGAGGACTGGGGCTGGCGGCATGAACACAGCCTGAAGGGTGCTAGTGCGCCATGTCTAGCTCAGAGGGAGTCCTGGAAAAGTCCTGCAACTGCGTAAGAGACAAGAGAATTTTTCTTCCCAATTTCTTTCCTTTTGCGTGAGGAGAGGATATTAAGAGCGCCACGTAATGGAGCTCGAGACATGGGCGTGAGGTGCGGCTATCAGCGCAGACCCCAGAGACTGGCATGAGACGTAAGGCTGCTGCTGCCGCCACCAAGAAGCCTGTGACCAAAGACAGGCCACTATCCACAGTGCCCTTCCCAGGGGCTTCTGCAGCCCGCCACTGATAGTGTCCCGTGATCCAGGGACAACTTCCCTGGGAGGATGCACGGTGCGCCGCAGGCTGCTGCAAAGCCACGATGCGCTATACCGCTACAGGCTGACTCCTATTCCGTACTCCTCACACACCCGGCCTGAGTGACACACAGCCCCCAATGAGCTTCTCCTTTAACCCTGTCCTGTCTGAGGAAAGAACAGAGGCCCTCAAGCGACCTACACAAAGAGGCGGATCCAAATCCAAAGCTGAAGCCCGGGAGCTGTGCGAACAAAGAAGAGAAAGGGAAATGTGTCTCAGGAGCCTCAGGAAGAGCGGGTGAAATCCCCACTTTCAACCTGAAGTAACCTGCATCTGTGGATTACCTGAGCACACAATGAATCATCCGAAAATTGAGGTGGTGGCCTTTGGGAGCAAAGCTATATTTTATTCCCACTTTTTCTCTTTTTTTGAGGGTCTGTGTGTATGCTTCTGTTTGTGATTTTGTCTGGAAAGCTTAGCTTTAACCATTTGTGCTAGGGTTCTGTCCGTCTGTTTTCTTATTTTGACGTTTGAAATATTTTCTTAAAAGTTATTTTTTATTTTAATAACTTTATTTAATTTTATTTGACATAATTGTGTGTTCGTTTATCCTCTGTCTTTGTTTCTTTCTCTTTTTTATCCCTTTTATTCTGAGCCATTTGGATGAAAGTCTCTTGTTGCTCCAACCAGGAGTCAGTGCTGCGCCTCTGAGGTCGGAGAGCCAAACTCAGGGCACTGGTCCACAGGAGACCTTACAGCTCCATGTAATATCAAATGGAGAAAATCTCCCAGAGATCTCCATCTCAACGCCAAGATCCACCTTCACTCAATGACCAGCAAGCTACAGTGCTGGAAACCGTATGCCAAACAATGAGTAAGACAGGAACACAGCCCCATCCATTATCACAGAGGATGCCTAAAATCGCAGTAAGGCCCCAGACACCCAACCACACACCACCAGACGTGGAACTGCCCAGCAGAAAGACAAGATCCAGCTTCATCCACCAGAACACAGGCACAACTCCCCTCCACCAAGAAGCCTACACAACCCACTGAACAAACTTAGCCACCTGGGACAGACACCTAAAACAAAGATAACTATGTAGCTGCAGCCTGTGAAAAGGAGCCCCCAAGCAGTGAATTAAGCAAAAAGAGGAGACTGAAAAACACACAGCAGATGAAGGAGCAACTTAAACCCCACCAGACCTAACAAATGAAGAGGAAATAGGCAGTCTACCTGAACAATTTTTCAGAATAATGAGAGTAAAGATGATCCAAAATCTTGGAAATAGGATAGAGAAAATACAAGAAACTTTTCACAAGGACCTAGAAGAACTGAAGGGTAAACGAACAATAATGAAGAAAACAATAAATGGAATTAAAGATTCTCTAGAAGTGATCAATAGCAGAAACACTCTGGGAGAAGAACGGATAAGTGACCTGGAAGATAACATAGTTTAACTCACTACTGCAGAGCAGTATGAAGAAATAAGAATGAAAAGATTGAGGACAGTCTCAGAGCCCTCTGGAACAACATTAAATGTACCAACATTGGAATCAGACGGGTCCCAGAAGAAGAAGAGAAAAAGAAAGGGACTGAGAAAATATTCAGAAAGATTATAGTTGAAAACTTCTCTAATATGGGAAAGGAAAGAGTTAATCAAGTCCAGGAAGCTCAGAGAGTCCCAAACAGGAGAAATCCAAGGAGAAACACTCCAAGACAAATATTCATCAAACTCTCAAGAATGAAATACAAAGAAAAGGTATTAAAAGCAGCAAGGGAAAAGCAAGAAATTCCATATTTGGGAATCCCCATCAAGTTAACAGCTGATCTTTCAGCAGAAATTCTGCAAGACAGTAGGGACTGCAAGGACATATTTCAAGTGATTAAAGGAAAAAAACCTACCATCAATGTGACTGTACTCAGCAAGAATCTCATTCAGATTGGACGGAGGAAGCAAAAACTTCACAGACAAACCAAAGGTAGGAGAATTCAGCACCACCAAACCGTCTATATCACCAATGATAAAGGAACTTCTCTAAGCAGGAAACACAAAAGAAATAAAAGACCTCCAATAACAAACCAAAAACAATTAAGTAAATGCTAACAGGAACATACACACGGATAATTACCTTAAATGTAAATGGATTCAAGGCTCCAACCAACACACATAGAGTGGATGAAGGGATACAAAAACAAGACCGTTAAATATGTTGTCTAGGAGAGACCCACTTTAGACCTAGGGACACATACAAACTGAAAGTGAGGGGATGGAAAAAGACATTCCAAGCACATGGAAATCAAAGGAAACCTGGAGTGCCAATTCTCATATCAGACGAAATAGACTTTAAGATTAAGACTATTGCAGGAAACCAAGAAGAACACTACATACTGATGAAGGAATCCAACAAAGAAGATGACACAGCAAATTCAAATCCTTATGAAGCCAACGTAGTAGCACTTCAATACATAAGATATATCCTAACAGCCCTAAAAGGGGAAACTGAGAGTAACACAAAAATAGTAGGGAACATTAACACCCCTCTTTCACCAAAGGACTGATCACCCAAAATGAAAATAAACAAGGAAACATGGGCTTTAAATGACACATTGAACAAGACGGACTTAACTGATATGTATATGACTTTCCTTTGCAAAACACCAGAAAACAGTTTCTTCTCAAGTGCTCATGGAACATTCTCCAGGATATGTCATATCTTGGGTCACACATAGAGCCTTAGTCAATTTAAGAAAACTGAAATAGTATGAGGTATAATTTCCTACCACAGTGCCATGAAACTAGATATCAATGAAATGAAAAAAAGAACTGTAAACAATAGAAACACATGGAAGCTAAACAAAACGCTGTTAAATAATCAAGCAATCACTGAAGAAAACAAAGATGAAATCACAAAATACCTGGAAAAACATGACAATGAAAATACGACCACCCCAACCTATGGGATGCAGCAAAAGCAGTTCTAACAGGGAAGTTGATAGCAATAAAATCCTCCATCAAGAAACAAGAAATCTCCCATATAAACAACCTAGCCTTACACCTAAAGCCATTACAGAAAAAAGGACAAACACCAAACAAACAAAAAAGGATTAGCAGAAGGAAAGAAATAAGAAAGTTCAGATCAGAAATAAATGAAAAAGAATGGAGAAAACAAGAGCAAAGATCGGTAAAGCTAAAAGCTAGATATTTAAGAGCATGCATATAATGTATCCACCATTAGCCAGATTTACTAAGAAAAGAAATGGAGAAGATCCAAACCAACAGAATTAGAAATGAAAAAGGAGAAGTAACAACTGACCCTGCAGAAATACAAAGGTTCATGAGAGATTACTACAAACATCTTTTGCCAATTAAATGGACAACCTGGAAGAAATGGAAAAATTCTTCGAAAAGCACAACCTTCTGAGACTGAACCAAGATAAACAGAAGCTATAAACAGACTAATCATAAGCACTGAAATTGAATTTGTGATTAAAATTTTCCAACAAGCAAAAGCCCAAGGTCAGATGGCTTCACAGGCGATTTCTATCCAACCTTTTGACAAGAGCTAACACCTAACCTTCTCAGACTCTTCCAAAATATAACAGAGTGAGGGACACTCAAAAATCATTAAACGAGGCCACAATCACTCTGATACCAAAAGCAGACAAGTTGTCACCTAAAATTGGACACTACAGGCCAATATCACTGATGATCTTAAATGTCAGAATCTCAAAGAAAATACTAGAAAGTAGAATCCAACAGCACATTAAAGGGATAATACACCATGATCAAGTGGGCTTTATCCAAGGAAGGCAGGATTTTTCGATATATACAAATCAATCCAGATGATAAACCATACTAACAAATTGAAGGAGAAAAATCCTATGATTATCTCAATAAATGGAGAAAAATCTTCTGGAAACATTCAAAAAGAGTTTAGGAAAACACTCTCCAGAAAGTACACATAGAGTGAATGTACCTCAACATAATAAAGGCCATATATGACAGACCCACAGCCAACTTTGTTCTCAAAGGTGAAATACTGAAACCATTTCCTTTAAGATCAGGAAGAAGACAAGTTTGAGAACTGTTACTAATATGACTTAAGAAGGTTTTGGAAGATTTACCCAGAGCATTCAGAGAAGAAAAAGAAATTAAAAGCATCCAAGTTGGAAGAGAAGAAGTAAATCTGTCACTGTTTTCAGATGACTATCTAGTATACATAGAGAAATCTAAAGACGCTCCTAGAAAACTACCAGAACTAATCAATGAATCTGGTACAGTGACAGGATACAAAGTTAATGCACAAAAATCTCTTGCATTACTATGCACTAATGATGAAAAATCCGAAAGAGAAATTAAGGAAACACTCTCATTTACCATTGCTACAAAAAGAGTAACATACTTGAGTGTAAACTTACCAAAGAGACAAAATACATGTGTGAAGAAAACCATGACACACAGAGGAAAGAAACTAAAGGTGACACAAAGAGATGGAGACATAGACCATGTTTTTGTACTGATAGAAACAACATTGACTATGCTACACAAAGCAATCTACAGTTCATTGCAATCCCTATTGAACTACCAATGGCATTTATCACAGAACTCGAACAAAATATTTCACCATTTGTGTGGAAACACAAAAGAGCCTGAAGAGCCAAAGGTATCTTGAGAAAGAAAAACAGAGCTAGAGGAATCAGGTTCCCTGACTTCAGACTGTAAAAAAAAATCTATAATAATAAAGATGGTATGCTACTGGCACACAAACAGAAGTGTACATCAATGAAACAGGACACTAAGCCACGGATAAACCCACACTCCTTTCTATTTGATAAAGGAGGCAAGAGTATACAAAGGAGAAAAGATAGCCTCTTCAATAATGGTTCTGGGGAAACTGCACAGCTACATGTAAAAGAATGAAATTACAACACTTCTTAACTCCATGCACAAAAATAAACTGCAAATCGATTACAGACCTAAATGTAAGGCCAGACACGTTAAAACACTTAGAAGAAAACAAAGGCAGAACACTCTGTGACATAAATCACACAAAGACGTTTTGGGACACCCCTCATAGAGAACTGGAAATAAAAAAAGAAAGAAACAAATGGGACCTAGTGAAACTGAAAAGCTTTCGCACAGCAAAGGAAATGAAAATCAGGATGAAAAGACAACCCTCAGAATGGGAGAAAATATTTGTAAATGAAGCAACTGACAAAGGATTAATCTCCATTGAGCTCATGCAACTCAATATCAGAAAAACAAACAACCCAATGCAAAATAGGACAGAAACCGAAAAAGATATTTGTACAAAGCATCTATACTATTTGCCAACAAACACATGAAACAATGCTCAACATCACTAATCATTAGAGAAATGCAGATCAAAACAACAATGGGGGAGGAACTTGAAGATGACGGAAGAGTAAGATGCGGAGATCACATTCCTCCCCACACATTCATCAGAAATAAATCTGCAGGAAGATCCGCTCCTATAGAAGAGCCACTGAATGCTGGCCGAAGACCTCACACCTCCCAAAGGGCAAGAAACTCCCCACGTACCTGGGTAGGGGAAAAGAAGAAAGAAATAACAGACACAAGAGACTAGGGATGGGACTTGCAACAGTGGGAAGCAGCTGTGAAGGAGGAAAGTTTTCCACACACTAGAAAGCACCTTCGCAGGTGGACAGTGTGTGTAACCGAGAGGGGAAGCTTCGGAGCCACGGAGCAGAGCCCAGCAACTGAGTTGCGGAACGCAAAGTGGACAGATTCCCGCACAGAGGAGAGATGCCGACTAGAAGTCACCAGCCTGAGAGGCTTGTCTGTTCACCTGCCAGGGAAGGCGGGGGTTGGAGACTGAGGCTGAGTTTTCAGCCGGATACCACGGTGAGGACTGGGGCTGGCGGCATGAACACAGCCTGAAGGGTGCTAGTGCGCCATGTCTAGCTCAGAGGGAGTCCTGGAAAAGTCCTGCAACTGCGTAAGAGACAAGAGAATTTTTCTTCCCAATTTCTTTCCTTTTGCGTGAGGAGAGGATATTAAGAGCGCCACGTAATGGAGCTCGAGACATGGGCGTGAGGTGCGGCTATCAGCGCAGACCCCAGAGACTGGCATGAGACGTAAGGCTGCTGCTGCCGCCACCAAGAAGCCTGTGACCAAAGACAGGCCACTATCCACAGTGCCCTTCCCAGGGGCTTCTGCAGCCCGCCACTGATAGTGTCCCGTGATCCAGGGACAACTTCCCTGGGAGGATGCACGGTGCGCCGCAGGCTGCTGCAAAGCCACGATGCGCTATACCGCTACAGGCTGACTCCTATTCCGTACTCCTCACACACCCGGCCTGAGTGACACACAGCCCCCAATGAGCTTCTCCTTTAACCCTGTCCTGTCTGAGGAAAGAACAGAGGCCCTCAAGCGACCTACACAAAGAGGCGGATCCAAATCCAAAGCTGAAGCCCGGGAGCTGTGCGAACAAAGAAGAGAAAGGGAAATGTGTCTCAGGAGCCTCAGGAAGAGTGGGTGAAATCCCCACTTTCAACCTGAAGTAACCTGCATCTGTGGATTACCTGAGCACACAATGAATCATCCGAAAATTGAGGTGGTGGCCTTTGGGAGCAAAGCTATATTTTATTCCCACTTTTTCTCTTTTTTTGAGGGTCTGTGTGTATGCTTCTGTTTGTGATTTTGTCTGGAAAGCTTAGCTTTAACCATTTGTGCTAGGGTTCTGTCCGTCTGTTTTCTTATTTTGACGTTTGAAATATTTTCTTAAAAGTTATTTTTTATTTTAATAACTTTATTTAATTTTATTTGACATAATTGTGTGTTCGTTTATCCTCTGTCTTTGTTTCTTTCTCTTTTTTATCCCTTTTATTCTGAGCCATTTGGATGAAAGTCTCTTGTTGCTCCAACCAGGAGTCAGTGCTGCGCCTCTGAGGTCGGAGAGCCAAACTCAGGGCACTGGTCCACAGGAGACCTTACAGCTCCATGTAATATCAAATGGAGAAAATCTCCCAGAGATCTCCATCTCAACGCCAAGATCCACCTTCACTCAATGACCAGCAAGCTACAGTGCTGGAAACCGTATGCCAAACAATGAGTAAGACAGGAACACAGCCCCATCCATTATCACAGAGGATGCCTAAAATCGCAGTAAGGCCCCAGACACCCAACCACACACCACCAGACGTGGAACTGCCCAGCAGAAAGACAAGATCCAGCTTCATCCACCAGAACACAGGCACAACTCCCCTCCACCAAGAAGCCTACACAACCCACTGAACAAACTTAGCCACCTGGGACAGACACCTAAAACAAAGATAACTATGTAGCTGCAGCCTGTGAAAAGGAGCCCCCAAGCAGTGAATTAAGCAAAAAGAGGAGACTGAAAAACACACAGCAGATGAAGGAGCAACTTAAACCCCACCAGACCTAACAAATGAAGAGGAAATAGGCAGTCTACCTGAACAATTTTTCAGAATAATGAGAGTAAAGATGATCCAAAATCTTGGAAATAGGATAGAGAAAATACAAGAAACTTTTCACAAGGACCTAGAAGAACTGAAGGGTAAACGAACAATAATGAAGAAAACAATAAATGGAATTAAAAATTCTCTAGAAGTGATCAATAGCAGAAACACTCTGGGAGAAGAACGGATAAGTGACCTGGAAGATAACATAGTTTAACTCACTACTGCAGAGCAGTATGAAGAAATAAGAATGAAAAGATTGAGGACAGTCTCAGAGCCCTCTGGAACAACATTAAATGTACCAACATTGGAATCAGACGGGTCCCAGAAGAAGAAGAGAAAAAGAAAGGGACTGAGAAAATATTCAGAAAGATTATAGTTGAAAACTTCTCTAATATGGGAAAGGAAAGAGTTAATCAAGTCCAGGAAGCTCAGAGAGTCCCAAACAGGAGAAATCCAAGGAGAAACACTCCAAGACAAATATTCATCAAACTCTCAAGAATGAAATACAAAGAAAAGGTATTAAAAGCAGCAAGGGAAAAGCAAGAAATTCCATATTTGGGAATCCCCATCAAGTTAACAGCTGATCTTTCAGCAGAAATTCTGCAAGACAGTAGGGACTGCAAGGACATATTTCAAGTGATTAAAGGAAAAAAACCTACCATCAATGTGACTGTACTCAGCAAGAATCTCATTCAGATTGGACGGAGGAAGCAAAAACTTCACAGACAAACCAAAGGTAGGAGAATTCAGCACCACCAAACCGTCTATATCACCAATGATAAAGGAACTTCTCTAAGCAGGAAACACAAAGGAAATAAAAGACCTCCAATAACAAACCAAAAACAATTAAGTAAATGCTAACAGGAACATACACACGGATAATTACCTTAAATGTAAATGGATTCAAGGCTCCAACCAACACACATAGAGTGGATGAAGGGATACAAAAACAAGACCGTTAAATATGTTGTCTAGGAGAGACCCACTTTAGACCTAGGGACACATACAAACTGAAAGTGAGGGGATGGAAAAAGACATTCCAAGCACATGGAAATCAAAGGAAACCTGGAGTGCCAATTCTCATATCAGACGAAATAGACTTTAAGATTAAGACTATTGCAGGAAACCAAGAAGAACACTACATACTGATGAAGGAATCCAACAAAGAAGATGACACAGCAAATTCAAATCCTTATGAAGCCAACGTAGTAGCACTTCAATACATAAGATATATCCTAACAGCCCTAAAAGGGGAAACTGAGAGTAACACAAAAATAGTAGGGAACATTAACACCCCTCTTTCACCAAAGGACTGATCACCCAAAATGAAAATAAACAAGGAAACATGGGCTTTAAATGACACATTGAACAAGACGGACTTAACTGATATGTATATGACTTTCCTTTGCAAAACACCAGAAAACAGTTTCTTCTCAAGTGCTCATGGAACATTCTCCAGGATATGTCATATCTTGGGTCACACATAGAGCCTTAGTCAATTTAAGAAAACTGAAATAGTATGAGGTATAATTTCCTACCACAGTGCCATGAAACTAGATATCAATGAAATGAAAAAAAGAACTGTAAACAATAGAAACACATGGAAGCTAAACAAAACGCTGTTAAATAATCAAGCAATCACTGAAGAAAACAAAGATGAAATCACAAAATACCTGGAAAAACATGACAATGAAAATACGACCACCCCAACCTATGGGATGCAGCAAAAGCAGTTCTAACAGGGAAGTTGATAGCAATAAAATCCTCCATCAAGAAACAAGAAATCTCCCATATAAACAACCTAGCCTTACACCTAAAGCCATTACAGAAAAAAGGACAAACACCAAACAAACAAAAAAGGATTAGCAGAAGGAAAGAAATAAGAAAGTTCAGATCAGAAATAAATGAAAAAGAATGGAGAAAACAAGAGCAAAGATCGGTAAAGCTAAAAGCTAGATATTTAAGAGCATGCATATAATGTATCCACCATTAGCCAGATTTACTAAGAAAAGAAATGGAGAAGATCCAAACCAACAGAATTAGAAATGAAAAAGGAGAAGTAACAACTGACCCTGCAGAAATACAAAGGTTCATGAGAGATTACTACAAACATCTTTTGCCAATTAAATGGACAACCTGGAAGAAATGGAAAAATTCTTCGAAAAGCACAACCTTCTGAGACTGAACCAAGATAAACAGAAGCTATAAACAGACTAATCATAAGCACTGAAATTGAATTTGTGATTAAAATTTTCCAACAAGCAAAAGCCCAAGGTCAGATGGCTTCACAGGCGATTTCTATCCAACCTTTTGACAAGAGCTAACACCTAACCTTCTCAGACTCTTCCAAAATATAACAGAGTGAGGGACACTCAAAAATCATTAAACGAGGCCACAATCACTCTGATACCAAAAGCAGACAAGTTGTCACCTAAAATTGGACACTACAGGCCAATATCACTGATGATCTTAAATGTCAGAATCTCAAAGAAAATACTAGAAAGTAGAATCCAACAGCACATTAAAGGGATAATACACCATGATCAAGTGGGCTTTATCCAAGGAAGGCAGGATTTTTCGATATATACAAATCAATCCAGATGATAAACCATACTAACAAATTGAAGGAGAAAAATCCTATGATTATCTCAATAAATGGAGAAAAATCTTCTGGAAACATTCAAAAAGAGTTTAGGAAAACACTCTCCAGAAAGTACACATAGAGTGAATGTACCTCAACATAATAAAGGCCATATATGACAGACCCACAGCCAACTTTGTTCTCAAAGGTGAAATACTGAAACCATTTCCTTTAAGATCAGGAAGAAGACAAGTTTGAGAACTGTTACTAATATGACTTAAGAAGGTTTTGGAAGATTTACCCAGAGCATTCAGAGAAGAAAAAGAAATTAAAAGCATCCAAGTTGGAAGAGAAGAAGTAAATCTGTCACTGTTTTCAGATGACTATCTAGTATACATAGAGAAATCTAAAGACGCTCCTAGAAAACTACCGGAACTAATCAATGAATTTGGTACAGTGACAGGATACAAAGTTAATGCACAAAAATCTCTTGCATTACTATGCACTAATGATGAAAAATCCGAAAGAGAAATTAAGGAAACACTCTCATTTACCATTGCTACAAAAAGAGTAACATACTTGAGTGTAAACTTACCAAAGAGACAAAATACATGTGTGAAGAAAACCATGACACACAGAGGAAAGAAACTAAAGGTGACACAAAGAGATGGAGACATAGACCATGTTTTTGTACTGATAGAAACAACATTGACTATGCTACACAAAGCAATCTACAGTTCATTGCAATCCCTATTGAACTACCAATGGCATTTATCACAGAACTCGAACAAAATATTTCACCATTTGTGTGGAAACACAAAAGAGCCTGAAGAGCCAAAGGTATCTTGAGAAAGAAAAACAGAGCTAGAGGAATCAGGTTCCCTGACTTCAGACTGTAAAAAAAAATCTATAATAATAAAGATGGTATGCTACTGGCACACAAACAGAAGTGTACATCAATGAAACAGGACACTAAGCCACGGATAAACCCACACTCCTTTCTATTTGATAAAGGAGGCAAGAGTATACAAAGGAGAAAAGATAGCCTCTTCAATAATGGTTCTGGGGAAACTGCACAGCTACATGTAAAAGAATGAAATTACAACACTTCTTAACTCCATGCACAAAAATAAACTGCAAATCGATTACAGACCTAAATGTAAGGCCAGACACGTTAAAACACTTAGAAGAAAACAAAGGCAGAACACTCTGTGACATAAATCACACAAAGACGTTTTGGGACACCCCTCATAGAGAACTGGAAATAAAAAAAGAAAGAAACAAATGGGACCTAGTGAAACTGAAAAGCTTTCGCACAGCAAAGGAAATGAAAATCAGGATGAAAAGACAACCCTCAGAATGGGAGAAAATATTTGTAAATGAAGCAACTGACAAAGGATTAATCTCCATTGAGCTCATGCAACTCAATATCAGAAAAACAAACAACCCAATGCAAAATAGGACAGAAACCGAAAAAGATATTTGTACAAAGCATCTATACTATTTGCCAACAAACACATGAAACAATGCTCAACATCACTAATCATTAGAGAAATGCAGATCAAAACAACAATGGGGGAGGAACTTGAAGATGACGGAAGAGTAAGATGCGGAGATCACATTCCTCCCCACACATTCATCAGAAATAAATCTGCAGGAAGATCCGCTCCTATAGAAGAGCCACTGAATGCTGGCCGAAGACCTCACACCTCCCAAAGGGCAAGAAACTCCCCACGTACCTGGGTAGGGGAAAAGAAGAAAGAAATAACAGACACAAGAGACTAGGGATGGGACTTGCAACAGTGGGAAGCAGCTGTGAAGGAGGAAAGTTTTCCACACACTAGAAAGCACCTTCGCAGGTGGACAGTGTGTGTAACCGAGAGGGGAAGCTTCGGAGCCACGGAGCAGAGCCCAGCAACTGAGTTGCGGAACGCAAAGTGGACAGATTCCCGCACAGAGGAGAGATGCCGACTAGAAGTCACCAGCCTGAGAGGCTTGTCTGTTCACCTGCCAGGGAAGGCGGGGGTTGGAGACTGAGGCTGAGTTTTCAGCCGGATACCACGGTGAGGACTGGGGCTGGCGGCATGAACACAGCCTGAAGGGTGCTAGTGCGCCATGTCTAGCTCAGAGGGAGTCCTGGAAAAGTCCTGCAACTGCGTAAGAGACAAGAGAATTTTTCTTCCCAATTTCTTTCCTTTTGCGTGAGGAGAGGATATTAAGAGCGCCACGTAATGGAGCTCGAGACATGGGCGTGAGGTGCGGCTATCAGCGCAGACCCCAGAGACTGGCATGAGACGTAAGGCTGCTGCTGCCGCCACCAAGAAGCCTGTGACCAAAGACAGGCCACTATCCACAGTGCCCTTCCCAGGGGCTTCTGCAGCCCGCCACTGATAGTGTCCCGTGATCCAGGGACAACTTCCCTGGGAGGATGCACGGTGCGCCGCAGGCTGCTGCAAAGCCACGATGCGCTATACCGCTACAGGCTGACTCCTATTCCGTACTCCTCACACACCCGGCCTGAGTGACACACAGCCCCCAATGAGCTTCTCCTTTAACCCTGTCCTGTCTGAGGAAAGAACAGAGGCCCTCAAGCGACCTACACAAAGAGGCGGATCCAAATCCAAAGCTGAAGCCCGGGAGCTGTGCGAACAAAGAAGAGAAAGGGAAATGTGTCTCAGGAGCCTCAGGAAGAGCGGGTGAAATCCCCACTTTCAACCTGAAGTAACCTGCATCTGTGGATTACCTGAGCACACAATGAATCATCCGAAAATTGAGGTGGTGGCCTTTGAGAGCAAAGCTATATTTTATTCCCACTTTTTCTCTTTTTTTGAGGGTCTGTGTGTATGCTTCTGTTTGTGATTTTGTCTGGAAAGCTTAGCTTTAACCATTTGTGCTAGGGTTCTGTCCGTCTGTTTTCTTATTTTGACGTTTGAAATATTTTCTTAAAAGTTATTTTTTATTTTAATAACTTTATTTAATTTTATTTGACATAATTGTGTGTTCGTTTATCCTCTGTCTTTGTTTCTTTCTCTTTTTTATCCCTTTTATTCTGAGCCATTTGGATGAAAGTCTCTTGTTGCTCCAACCAGGAGTCAGTGCTGCGCCTCTGAGGTCGGAGAGCCAAACTCAGGGCACTGGTCCACAGGAGACCTTACAGCTCCATGTAATATCAAATGGAGAAAATCTCCCAGAGATCTCCATCTCAACGCCAAGATCCACCTTCACTCAATGACCAGCAAGCTACAGTGCTGGAAACCGTATGCCAAACAATGAGTAAGACAGGAACACAGCCCCATCCATTATCACAGAGGATGCCTAAAATCGCAGTAAGGCCCCAGACACCCAACCACACACCACCAGACGTGGAACTGCCCAGCAGAAAGACAAGATCCAGCTTCATCCACCAGAACACAGGCACAACTCCCCTCCACCAAGAAGCCTACACAACCCACTGAACAAACTTAGCCACCTGGGACAGACACCTAAAACAAAGATAACTATGTAGCTGCAGCCTGTGAAAAGGAGCCCCCAAGCAGTGAATTAAGCAAAAAGAGGAGACTGAAAAACACACAGCAGATGAAGGAGCAACTTAAACCCCACCAGACCTAACAAATGAAGAGGAAATAGGCAGTCTACCTGAACAATTTTTCAGAATAATGAGAGTAAAGATGATCCAAAATCTTGGAAATAGGATAGAGAAAATACAAGAAACTTTTCACAAGGACCTAGAAGAACTGAAGGGTAAACGAACAATAATGAAGAAAACAATAAATGGAATTAAAAATTCTCTAGAAGTGATCAATAGCAGAAACACTCTGGGAGAAGAACGGATAAGTGACCTGGAAGATAACATAGTTTAACTCACTACTGCAGAGCAGTATGAAGAAATAAGAATGAAAAGATTGAGGACAGTCTCAGAGCCCTCTGGAACAACATTAAATGTACCAACATTGGAATCAGACGGGTCCCAGAAGAAGAAGAGAAAAAGAAAGGGACTGAGAAAATATTCAGAAAGATTATAGTTGAAAACTTCTCTAATATGGGAAAGGAAAGAGTTAATCAAGTCCAGGAAGCTCAGAGAGTCCCAAACAGGAGAAATCCAAGGAGAAACACTCCAAGACAAATATTCATCAAACTCTCAAGAATGAAATACAAAGAAAAGGTATTAAAAGCAGCAAGGGAAAAGCAAGAAATTCCATATTTGGGAATCCCCATCAAGTTAACAGCTGATCTTTCAGCAGAAATTCTGCAAGACAGTAGGGACTGCAAGGACATATTTCAAGTGATTAAAGGAAAAAAACCTACCATCAATGTGACTGTACTCAGCAAGAATCTCATTCAGATTGGACGGAGGAAGCAAAAACTTCACAGACAAACCAAAGGTAGGAGAATTCAGCACCACCAAACCGTCTATATCACCAATGATAAAGGAACTTCTCTAAGCAGGAAACACAAAGGAAATAAAAGACCTCCAATAACAAACCAAAAACAATTAAGTAAATGCTAACAGGAACATACACACGGATAATTACCTTAAATGTAAATGGATTCAAGGCTCCAACCAACACACATAGAGTGGATGAAGGGATACAAAAACAAGACCGTTAAATATGTTGTCTAGGAGAGACCCACTTTAGACCTAGGGACACATACAAACTGAAAGTGAGGGGATGGAAAAAGACATTCCAAGCACATGGAAATCAAAGGAAACCTGGAGTGCCAATTCTCATATCAGACGAAATAGACTTTAAGATTAAGACTATTGCAGGAAACCAAGAAGAACACTACATACTGATGAAGGAATCCAACAAAGAAGATGACACAGCAAATTCAAATCCTTATGAAGCCAACGTAGTAGCACTTCAATACATAAGATATATCCTAACAGCCCTAAAAGGGGAAACTGAGAGTAACACAAAAATAGTAGGGAACATTAACACCCCTCTTTCACCAAAGGACTGATCACCCAAAATGAAAATAAACAAGGAAACATGGGCTTTAAATGACACATTGAACAAGACGGACTTAACTGATATGTATATGACTTTCCTTTGCAAAACACCAGAAAACAGTTTCTTCTCAAGTGCTCATGGAACATTCTCCAGGATATGTCATATCTTGGGTCACACATAGAGCCTTAGTCAATTTAAGAAAACTGAAATAGTATGAGGTATAATTTCCTACCACAGTGCCATGAAACTAGATATCAATGAAATGAAAAAAAGAACTGTAAACAATAGAAACACATGGAAGCTAAACAAAACGCTGTTAAATAATCAAGCAATCACTGAAGAAAACAAAGATGAAATCACAAAATACCTGGAAAAACATGACAATGAAAATACGACCACCCCAACCTATGGGATGCAGCAAAAGCAGTTCTAACAGGGAAGTTGATAGCAATAAAATCCTCCATCAAGAAACAAGAAATCTCCCATATAAACAACCTAGCCTTACACCTAAAGCCATTACAGAAAAAAGGACAAACACCAAACAAACAAAAAAGGATTAGCAGAAGGAAAGAAATAAGAAAGTTCAGATCAGAAATAAATGAAAAAGAATGGAGAAAACAAGAGCAAAGATCGGTAAAGCTAAAAGCTAGATATTTAAGAGCATGCATATAATGTATCCACCATTAGCCAGATTTACTAAGAAAAGAAATGGAGAAGATCCAAACCAACAGAATTAGAAATGAAAAAGGAGAAGTAACAACTGACCCTGCAGAAATACAAAGGTTCATGAGAGATTACTACAAACATCTTTTGCCAATTAAATGGACAACCTGGAAGAAATGGAAAAATTCTTCGAAAAGCACAACCTTCTGAGACTGAACCAAGATAAACAGAAGCTATAAACAGACTAATCATAAGCACTGAAATTGAATTTGTGATTAAAATTTTCCAACAAGCAAAAGCCCAAGGTCAGATGGCTTCACAGGCGATTTCTATCCAACCTTTTGACAAGAGCTAACACCTAACCTTCTCAGACTCTTCCAAAATATAACAGAGTGAGGGACACTCAAAAATCATTAAACGAGGCCACAATCACTCTGATACCAAAAGCAGACAAGTTGTCACCTAAAATTGGACACTACAGGCCAATATCACTGATGATCTTAAATGTCAGAATCTCAAAGAAAATACTAGAAAGTAGAATCCAACAGCACATTAAAGGGATAATACACCATGATCAAGTGGGCTTTATCCAAGGAAGGCAGGATTTTTCGATATATACAAATCAATCCAGATGATAAACCATACTAACAAATTGAAGGAGAAAAATCCTATGATTATCTCAATAAATGGAGAAAAATCTTCTGGAAACATTCAAAAAGAGTTTAGGAAAACACTCTCCAGAAAGTACACATAGAGTGAATGTACCTCAACATAATAAAGGCCATATATGACAGACCCACAGCCAACTTTGTTCTCAAAGGTGAAATACTGAAACCATTTCCTTTAAGATCAGGAAGAAGACAAGTTTGAGAACTGTTACTAATATGACTTAAGAAGGTTTTGGAAGATTTACCCAGAGCATTCAGAGAAGAAAAAGAAATTAAAAGCATCCAAGTTGGAAGAGAAGAAGTAAATCTGTCACTGTTTTCAGATGACTATCTAGTATACATAGAGAAATCTAAAGACGCTCCTAGAAAACTACCAGAACTAATCAATGAATTTGGTACAGTGACAGGATACAAAGTTAATGCACAAAAATCTCTTGCATTACTATGCACTAATGATGAAAAATCCGAAAGAGAAATTAAGGAAACACTCTCATTTACCATTGCTACAAAAAGAGTAACATACTTGAGTGTAAACTTACCAAAGAGACAAAATACATGTGTGAAGAAAACCATGACACACAGAGGAAAGAAACTAAAGGTGACACAAAGAGATGGAGACATAGACCATGTTTTTGTACTGATAGAAACAACATTGACTATGCTACACAAAGCAATCTACAGTTCATTGCAATCCCTATTGAACTACCAATGGCATTTATCACAGAACTCGAACAAAATATTTCACCATTTGTGTGGAAACACAAAAGAGCCTGAAGAGCCAAAGGTATCTTGAGAAAGAAAAACAGAGCTAGAGGAATCAGGTTCCCTGACTTCAGACTGTAAAAAAAAATCTATAATAATAAAGATGGTATGCTACTGGCACACAAACAGAAGTGTACATCAATGAAACAGGACACTAAGCCACGGATAAACCCACACTCCTTTCTATTTGATAAAGGAGGCAAGAGTATACAAAGGAGAAAAGATAGCCTCTTCAATAATGGTTCTGGGGAAACTGCACAGCTACATGTAAAAGAATGAAATTACAACACTTCTTAACTCCATGCACAAAAATAAACTGCAAATCGATTACAGACCTAAATGTAAGGCCAGACACGTTAAAACACTTAGAAGAAAACAAAGGCAGAACACTCTGTGACATAAATCACACAAAGACGTTTTGGGACACCCCTCATAGAGAACTGGAAATAAAAAAAGAAAGAAACAAATGGGACCTAGTGAAACTGAAAAGCTTTCGCACAGCAAAGGAAATGAAAATCAGGATGAAAAGACAACCCTCAGAATGGGAGAAAATATTTGTAAATGAAGCAACTGACAAAGGATTAATCTCCATTGAGCTCATGCAACTCAATATCAGAAAAACAAACAACCCAATGCAAAATAGGACAGAAACCGAAAAAGATATTTGTACAAAGCATCTATACTATTTGCCAACAAACACATGAAACAATGCTCAACATCACTAATCATTAGAGAAATGCAGATCAAAACAACAATGGGGGAGGAACTTGAAGATGACGGAAGAGTAAGATGCGGAGATCACATTCCTCCCCACACATTCATCAGAAATAAATCTGCAGGAAGATCCGCTCCTATAGAAGAGCCACTGAATGCTGGCCGAAGACCTCACACCTCCCAAAGGGCAAGAAACTCCCCACGTACCTGGGTAGGGGAAAAGAAGAAAGAAATAACAGACACAAGAGACTAGGGATGGGACTTGCAACAGTGGGAAGCAGCTGTGAAGGAGGAAAGTTTTCCACACACTAGAAAGCACCTTCGCAGGTGGACAGTGTGTGTAACCGAGAGGGGAAGCTTCGGAGCCACGGAGCAGAGCCCAGCAACTGAGTTGCGGAACGCAAAGTGGACAGATTCCCGCACAGAGGAGAGATGCCGACTAGAAGTCACCAGCCTGAGAGGCTTGTCTGTTCACCTGCCAGGGAAGGCGGGGGTTGGAGACTGAGGCTGAGTTTTCAGCCGGATACCACGGTGAGGACTGGGGCTGGCGGCATGAACACAGCCTGAAGGGTGCTAGTGCGCCATGTCTAGCTCAGAGGGAGTCCTGGAAAAGTCCTGCAACTGCGTAAGAGACAAGAGAATTTTTCTTCCCAATTTCTTTCCTTTTGCGTGAGGAGAGGATATTAAGAGCGCCACGTAATGGAGCTCGAGACATGGGCGTGAGGTGCGGCTATCAGCGCAGACCCCAGAGACTGGCATGAGACGTAAGGCTGCTGCTGCCGCCACCAAGAAGCCTGTGACCAAAGACAGGCCACTATCCACAGTGCCCTTCCCAGGGGCTTCTGCAGCCCGCCACTGATAGTGTCCCGTGATCCAGGGACAACTTCCCTGGGAGGATGCACGGTGCGCCGCAGGCTGCTGCAAAGCCACGATGCGCTATACCGCTACAGGCTGACTCCTATTCCGTACTCCTCACACACCCGGCCTGAGTGACACACAGCCCCCAATGAGCTTCTCCTTTAACCCTGTCCTGTCTGAGGAAAGAACAGAGGCCCTCAAGCGACCTACACAAAGAGGCGGATCCAAATCCAAAGCTGAAGCCCGGGAGCTGTGCGAACAAAGAAGAGAAAGGGAAATGTGTCTCAGGAGCCTCAGGAAGAGCGGGTGAAATCCCCACTTTCAACCTGAAGTAACCTGCATCTGTGGATTACCTGAGCACACAATGAATCATCCGAAAATTGAGGTGGTGGCCTTTGGGAGCAAAGCTATATTTTATTCCCACTTTTTCTCTTTTTTTGAGGGTCTGTGTGTATGCTTCTGTTTGTGATTTTGTCTGGAAAGCTTAGCTTTAACCATTTGTGCTAGGGTTCTGTCCGTCTGTTTTCTTATTTTGACGTTTGAAATATTTTCTTAAAAGTTATTTTTTATTTTAATAACTTTATTTAATTTTATTTGACATAATTGTGTGTTCGTTTATCCTCTGTCTTTGTTTCTTTCTCTTTTTTATCCCTTTTATTCTGAGCCATTTGGATGAAAGTCTCTTGTTGCTCCAACCAGGAGTCAGTGCTGCGCCTCTGAGGTCGGAGAGCCAAACTCAGGGCACTGGTCCACAGGAGACCTTACAGCTCCATGTAATATCAAATGGAGAAAATCTCCCAGAGATCTCCATCTCAACGCCAAGATCCACCTTCACTCAATGACCAGCAAGCTACAGTGCTGGAAACCGTATGCCAAACAATGAGTAAGACAGGAACACAGCCCCATCCATTATCACAGAGGATGCCTAAAATCGCAGTAAGGCCCCAGACACCCAACCACACACCACCAGACGTGGAACTGCCCAGCAGAAAGACAAGATCCAGCTTCATCCACCAGAACACAGGCACAACTCCCCTCCACCAAGAAGCCTACACAACCCACTGAACAAACTTAGCCACCTGGGACAGACACCTAAAACAAAGATAACTATGTAGCTGCAGCCTGTGAAAAGGAGCCCCCAAGCAGTGAATTAAGCAAAAAGAGGAGACTGAAAAACACACAGCAGATGAAGGAGCAACTTAAACCCCACCAGACCTAACAAATGAAGAGGAAATAGGCAGTCTACCTGAACAATTTTTCAGAATAATGAGAGTAAAGATGATCCAAAATCTTGGAAATAGGATAGAGAAAATACAAGAAACTTTTCACAAGGACCTAGAAGAACTGAAGGGTAAACGAACAATAATGAAGAAAACAATAAATGGAATTAAAAATTCTCTAGAAGTGATCAATAGCAGAAACACTCTGGGAGAAGAACGGATAAGTGACCTGGAAGATAACATAGTTTAACTCACTACTGCAGAGCAGTATGAAGAAATAAGAATGAAAAGATTGAGGACAGTCTCAGAGCCCTCTGGAACAACATTAAATGTACCAACATTGGAATCAGACGGGTCCCAGAAGAAGAAGAGAAAAAGAAAGGGACTGAGAAAATATTCAGAAAGATTATAGTTGAAAACTTCTCTAATATGGGAAAGGAAAGAGTTAATCAAGTCCAGGAAGCTCAGAGAGTCCCAAACAGGAGAAATCCAAGGAGAAACACTCCAAGACAAATATTCATCAAACTCTCAAGAATGAAATACAAAGAAAAGGTATTAAAAGCAGCAAGGAAAAGCAAGAAATTCCATATTTGGGAATCCCCATCAAGTTAACAGCTGATCTTTCAGCAGAAATTCTGCAAGACAGTAGGGACTGCAAGGACATATTTCAAGTGATTAAAGGAAAAAAACCTACCATCAATGTGACTGTACTCAGCAAGAATCTCATTCAGATTGGACGGAGGAAGCAAAAACTTCACAGACAAACCAAAGGTAGGAGAATTCAGCACCACCAAACCGTCTATATCACCAATGATAAAGGAACTTCTCTAAGCAGGAAACACAAAGGAAATAAAAGACCTCCAATAACAAACCAAAAACAATTAAGTAAATGCTAACAGGAACATACACACGGATAATTACCTTAAATGTAAATGGATTCAAGGCTCCAACCAACACACATAGAGTGGATGAAGGGATACAAAAACAAGACCGTTAAATATGTTGTCTAGGAGAGACCCACTTTAGACCTAGGGGACACATACAAACTGAAAGTGAGGGGATGGAAAAAGACATTCCAAGCACATGGAAATCAAAGGAAACCCTGGAGTGCCAATTCTCATATCAGACGAAATAGACTTTAAGATTAAGACTATTGCAGGAAACCAAGAAGAACACTACATACTGATGAAGGAATCCAACAAAGAAGATGACACAGCAAATTCAAATCCTTATGAAGCCAACGTAGTAGCACTTCAATACATAAGATATATCCTAACAGCCCTAAAAGGGAAACTGAGAGTAACACAAAAATAGTAGGGAACATTAACACCCCTCTTTCACCAAAGGACTGATCACCCAAAATGAAAATAAACAAGGAAACATGGGCTTTAAATGACACATTGAACAAGACGGACTTAACTGATATGTATATGACTTTCCTTTGCAAAACACCAGAAAACAGTTTCTTCTCAAGTGCTCATGGAACATTCTCCAGGATATGTCATATCTTGGGTCACACATAGAGCCTTAGTCAATTTAAGAAAACTGAAATAGTATGAGGTATAATTTCCTACCACAGTGCCATGAAACTAGATATCAATGAAATGAAAAAAAGAACTGTAAACAATAGAAACACATGGAAGCTAAACAAAACGCTGTTAAATAATCAAGCAATCACTGAAGAAAACAAAGATGAAATCACAAAATACCTGGAAAAACATGACAATGAAAATACGACCACCCCAACCTATGGGATGCAGCAAAAGCAGTTCTAACAGGGAAGTTGATAGCAATAAAATCCTCCATCAAGAAACAAGAAATCTCCCATATAAACAACCTAGCCTTACACCTAAAGCCATTACAGAAAAAAGGACAAACACCAAACAAACAAAAAAGGATTAGCAGAAGGAAAGAAATAAGAAAGTTCAGATCAGAAATAAATGAAAAAGAATGGAGAAAACAAGAGCAAAGATCGGTAAAGCTAAAAGCTAGATATTTAAGAGCATGCATATAATGTATCCACCATTAGCCAGATTTACTAAGAAAAGAAATGGAGAAGATCCAAACCAACAGAATTAGAAATGAAAAAGGAGAAGTAACAACTGACCCTGCAGAAATACAAAGGTTCATGAGAAGATTACTACAAACATCTTTTGCCAATTAAATGGACAACCTGGAAGAAATGGAAAAATTCTTCGAAAAGCACAACCTTCTGAGACTGAACCAAGATAAACAGAAGCTATAAACAGACTAATCATAAGCACTGAAATTGAATTTGTGATTAAAATTTTCCAACAAGCAA
>NW_028124610.1:0-73906 GCF_965194825.1 Balaenoptera physalus
TATGCAATCTAATCTCCAAAAAGTTTCAAATTACACCAGTCGACTGACCATCAGCAAAAAGTCTACCAACCATAAATGCTGAACGGGTTTTAGAGAACTGTGTACCCTCTACCTGCTGGTGAGACGTAATGGGGTAACAGCCAATAATGAGAACAGAAAGGAGCTGTGTTTAAAAGTAAAAATGGAGGTACCATTCAATCCAGCAGGTGCACCATTGGACCTCTCACCTGAGAAGAGTAGTATCGAGAAGACACAGGCCGCAAAAGCTGCAGTACAGCCTTATTCACAATTGCCAAGACAGTGAAGCAATCAAAATGTCCAACAAGAGGTGAATGGATAAAGAAGAAGTGGTCCATGTACACAATGGAATAATAGCCATGGAAAACAATGAACCATTGCTCTCTGAGGCACCACAAATAACTCTGGAGATAATCACGAAACATGAGGTAAGTTGGAAAGCAAAAGACCTATATTCTATGATATCACTTATAGGCGTTATCTAATAACTGACACAAAGGAACATATTTCCACAGAGAAAGACACTCACGGACTTAGAAAACAAACTATGCTCATCTAAAAGGAAAGGTGGGGGGAATGGATAAATTAAGATTAGTGTTACTATATGTATACAAACACATATTATATACATATCACAAAAAGACCGACCATATAGCAAGGGAGGTCTGCGGAAGCCTCAGTAACATTTTACATGGGAAGAGCATCTGTACTTGAATAGACAAATATAATGTACAAATGAACCAGATTGTGTACACCTCGGACAAACAATATTCTAAGCTTTACCCCAATTAAAAAAAAATTAAAACCAAGAAGAAATAATGAGACATACACTTATGGGGGTTTCTCCATGCACATTCCAATGTAATTTACAACCTAGGAACACGACTTCAGAAAGGCTCTGCTGCCCTAGTACCCAGGTTTGGGAATGGAGAAATGCTGCCTGCTTGAGGCCACTTCCCACAACAGCAGCTTTAAACCCATTGCTAAAGGTCACTAAATATTCACCAAACTTGCAGTTCGGTAAATGACACCTGCTCTCTAAAAAAATTCTGGGGTGGAAAATCGACCAAAAAATTAAACAGAGGGCAAGCTTCCAAGAAGACAATTTCAAGAGTTATATTGTACTCCCAATTGTTTCCCTTTTGTAACAGAAAAGAAAACTGCAGAGAAACATGATGAGTTTTATGAATTTTCAAAGACATGCAAACACAAATTACAAAAACCTATCAGCTCACACCAGCCAGAAGGGCCATTAGCATAAATGCTGCAAACAATAAATGCTGACGCGATTGTGGAGAAATGCGTACCCTCGATTCGAAGAGGGACGTGGTAAGAGCCACTAATGAAAACACAAAGAAGGTGCTTTGAAAAGGGTAACACGGTGCTACCAGTCAATCAATCACACCCACTGCTGGGCCTATCACCTGAGACAATGAGAATCAAAAAGCCACAGGCTGGCAATCCTGCACTCCAACAATATTTACCATAGCCAACACTTGGAAGCAATGAAAATGTCCATCAACCGAGGAATGCACAAAGTAGAAGTGGTCCACGTGCACAGTGGGAAATTACTCCAATAAAAAATAAAAATTAAATTTAAAAATCCAACAAAAGTAAAGAGACATCAGCTTGTGTGGGATTGTCCGGGCACACTCCACTCTAATTTATAACCGAGAAACAGCACAGGCCGCAAGGGCTTTTCCCTAGTTACCAGGGTGGGGAACATAGAAAGGCTGCCACCCTCAGGCAGTTACCTGCAAAAGCAGCTTTAAAGCCTGTGCTAATGGTCATTTCATAGGAAGAAGTAATGCAGGACTGTAAATGAAACCTGCCCTCAAAATGTCTTGAGGGAGGTTATGGCCAAAACATTTCAAAATGTGACACATACTTTAAGAGAAAACTTTGAAGAACTAAGGGGTAATCACAGCTTGAAAAATAAAAAGGACATGCCTTAAAGCTCAATTTCAACGGATTATGAGGCACATGCGAATTCAACCACAAAGTGGTATCAGCTCACACTTGTCAGAATAACCATCAGCAAGAAAACTACAAACAATAAATACTGAAGGTGTTGTGGAGAAATGCATACCTTCAACTTCAAGTGGGACATAACTTGGAAAGGGCCACGAATAAGAACAGAATGGAGGTGCCTTTAAAAGGTAAACATTGAGCTGCCATATGATCCAGGAGGCCCACTCCTCGACCTATAATATAATAAGAGAAAATTGGAAAGACACAGGCAGGCAAATCTGCATGGCACAGTCTTACAATAGCCAAGATATGGAGGTAACCAAAAAGTCCACCAACAGATGGGTGGACAAAGAAGAACTCCTCCATGTACAGATGGAATATTCGCTAGTGAAAAAAATGAAACAATGCCATTTGCAGCACCATAGATGAGTCTAGACGTAATCACGCCACCTGTAGTAAGTGAGAAAGCAAAAGACACATATCCTATCATATCACTTTTAGGAGTTACTTAAAAATTGATACCAATGAAGATATTGCCACAGAGAAAGGCAATCTCAGATTCATTAAAAAACTTATGGTTCACCAAATAGTAAGGGATGAGGATTGGATACATTACCATATTGGGGTTAACAGAGATATACAAACCATGTGAAATATATAACCCCCAAAAACATACGGAAGACCAGGAGAAGACTACTCAACTTTGTATCATAACCTACATGGGAAAAGGATGTGAGGAAGAATAGATACACGTTTATGTGTGAAAGAACCACATCTTGCACACCAGAACAAACAAACCATTGTAATCAAATGTGCTGGGATAAAAAATAAAAAGTAAATTACAAATATGAACAAGAAGTAATGAGACATAAACTTGAAGGGCTTTTTCCTGGCACATTCCATTCTAATTTACAACTTACAACACCACTTCCATTAAGGCTCTGTTTCCCCAGTTACCAAATTTGGTAAATGAGAAATGCTGCCACCTTGTGGCCATTTCCGGCAAGAGCAGCTTTAGCCTCACAGCTAATGGTCACAACATTCACAAGGACTCAGGGCTGTAAAGGACACCTGCCCTAAAAAACTCTGCTGAAATAGGGAATGGACAAAAAAATTCAAAACAGGCAAATGTTTCAAGAAGAGAGTATGAAGAGATAAGTTTTACTCACACACTTTAAAAAAAAAGGTAAATGGATAAAAGCTCAACCTCAGGGAGTGTTAGACCTATGCAATCTAATCTCCAAAAAGTTTCAAATTACACCAGTCGACTGACCATCAGCAAAAAGTCTACCAACCATAAATGCTGAACGGGTTTTAGAGAACTGTGTACCCTCTACCTGCTGGTGAGACGTAATGGGGTAACAGCCAATAATGAGAACAGAAAGGAGCTGTGTTTAAAAGTAAAAATGGAGGTACCATTCAATCCAGCAGGTGCACCATTGGACCTCTCACCTGAGAAGAGTAGTATCGAGAAGACACAGGCCGCAAAAGCTGCAGTACAGCCTTATTCACAATTGCCAAGACAGTGAAGCAATCAAAATGTCCAACAAGAGGTGAATGGATAAAGAAGAAGTGGTCCATGTACACAATGGAATAATAGCCATGGAAAACAATGAACCATTGCTCTCTGAGGCACCACAAATAACTCTGGAGATAATCACGAAACATGAGGTAAGTTGGAAAGCAAAAGACCTATATTCTATGATATCACTTATAGGCGTTATCTAATAACTGACACAAAGGAACATATTTCCACAGAGAAAGACACTCACGGACTTAGAAAACAAACTATGCTCATCTAAAAGGAAAGGTGGGGGGAATGGATAAATTAAGATTAGTGTTACTATATGTATACAAACACATATTATATACATATCACAAAAAGACCGACCATATAGCAAGGGAGGTCTGCGGAAGCCTCAGTAACATTTTACATGGGAAGAGCATCTGTACTTGAATAGACAAATATAATGTACAAATGAACCAGATTGTGTACACCTCGGACAAACAATATTCTAAGCTTTACCCCAATTAAAAAAAAATTAAAACCAAGAAGAAATAATGAGACATACACTTATGGGGGTTTCTCCATGCACATTCCAATGTAATTTACAACCTAGGAACACGACTTCAGAAAGGCTCTGCTGCCCTAGTACCCAGGTTTGGGAATGGAGAAATGCTGCCTGCTTGAGGCCACTTCCCACAACAGCAGCTTTAAACCCATTGCTAAAGGTCACTAAATATTCACCAAACTTGCAGTTCGGTAAATGACACCTGCTCTCTAAAAAAATTCTGGGGTGGAAAATCGACCAAAAAATTAAACAGAGGGCAAGCTTCCAAGAAGACAATTTCAAGAGTTATATTGTACTCCCAATTGTTTCCCTTTTGTAACAGAAAAGAAAACTGCAGAGAAACATGATGAGTTTTATGAATTTTCAAAGACATGCAAACACAAATTACAAAAACCTATCAGCTCACACCAGCCAGAAGGGCCATTAGCATAAATGCTGCAAACAATAAATGCTGACGCGATTGTGGAGAAATGCGTACCCTCGATTCGAAGAGGGACGTGGTAAGAGCCACTAATGAAAACACAAAGAAGGTGCTTTGAAAAGGGTAACACGGTGCTACCAGTCAATCAATCACACCCACTGCTGGGCCTATCACCTGAGACAATGAGAATCAAAAAGCCACAGGCTGGCAATCCTGCACTCCAACAATATTTACCATAGCCAACACTTGGAAGCAATGAAAATGTCCATCAACCGAGGAATGCACAAAGTAGAAGTGGTCCACGTGCACAGTGGGAAATTACTCCAATAAAAAATAAAAATTAAATTTAAAAATCCAACAAAAGTAAAGAGACATCAGCTTGTGTGGGATTGTCCGGGCACACTCCACTCTAATTTATAACCGAGAAACAGCACAGGCCGCAAGGGCTTTTCCCTAGTTACCAGGGTGGGGAACATAGAAAGGCTGCCACCCTCAGGCAGTTACCTGCAAAAGCAGCTTTAAAGCCTGTGCTAATGGTCATTTCATAGGAAGAAGTAATGCAGGACTGTAAATGAAACCTGCCCTCAAAATGTCTTGAGGGAGGTTATGGCCAAAACATTTCAAAATGTGACACATACTTTAAGAGAAAACTTTGAAGAACTAAGGGGTAATCACAGCTTGAAAAATAAAAAGGACATGCCTTAAAGCTCAATTTCAACGGATTATGAGGCACATGCGAATTCAACCACAAAGTGGTATCAGCTCACACTTGTCAGAATAACCATCAGCAAGAAAACTACAAACAATAAATACTGAAGGTGTTGTGGAGAAATGCATACCTTCAACTTCAAGTGGGACATAACTTGGAAAGGGCCACGAATAAGAACAGAATGGAGGTGCCTTTAAAAGGTAAACATTGAGCTGCCATATGATCCAGGAGGCCCACTCCTCGACCTATAATATAATAAGAGAAAATTGGAAAGACACAGGCAGGCAAATCTGCATGGCACAGTCTTACAATAGCCAAGATATGGAGGTAACCAATAAGTCCACCAACAGATGGGTGGACAAAGAAGAACTCCTCCATGTACAGATGGAATATTCGCTAGTGAAAAAAATGAAACAATGCCATTTGCAGCACCATAGATGAGTCTAGACGTAATCACGCCACCTGTAGTAAGTGAGAAAGCAAAAGACACATATCCTATCATATCACTTTTAGGAGTTACTTAAAAATTGATACCAATGAAGATATTGCCACAGAGAAAGGCAATCTCAGATTCATTAAAAAACTTATGGTTCACCAAATAGTAAGGGATGAGGATTGGATACATTACCATATTGGGGTTAACAGAGATATACAAACCATGTGAAATATATAACCCCCAAAAACATACGGAAGACCAGGAGAAGACTACTCAACTTTGTATCATAACCTACATGGGAAAAGGATGTGAGGAAGAATAGATACACGTTTATGTGTGAAAGAACCACATCTTGCACACCAGAACAAACAAACCATTGTAATCAAATGTGCTGGGATAAAAAATAAAAAGTAAATTACAAATATGAACAAGAAGTAATGAGACATAAACTTGAAGGGCTTTTTCCTGGCACATTCCATTCTAATTTACAACTTACAACACCACTTCCATTAAGGCTCTGTTTCCCCAGTTACCAAATTTGGTAAATGAGAAATGCTGCCACCTTGTGGCCATTTCCGGCAAGAGCAGCTTTAGCCTCACAGCTAATGGTCACAACATTCACAAGGACTCAGGGCTGTAAAGGACACCTGCCCTAAAAAACTCTGCTGAAATAGGGAATGGACAAAAAAATTCAAAACAGGCAAATGTTTCAAGAAGAGAGTATGAAGAGATAAGTTTTACTCACACACTTTAAAAAAAAAGGTAAATGGATAAAAGCTCAACCTCAGGGAGTGTTAGACCTATGCAATCTAATCTCCAAAAAGTTTCAAATTACACCAGTCGACTGACCATCAGCAAAAAGTCTACCAACCATAAATGCTGAACGGGTTTTAGAGAACTGTGTACCCTCTACCTGCTGGTGAGACGTAATGGGGTAACAGCCAATAATGAGAACAGAAAGGAGCTGTGTTTAAAAGTAAAAATGGAGGTACCATTCAATCCAGCAGGTGCACCATTGGACCTCTCACCTGAGAAGAGTAGTATCGAGAAGACACAGGCCGCAAAAGCTGCAGTACAGCCTTATTCACAATTGCCAAGACAGTGAAGCAATCAAAATGTCCAACAAGAGGTGAATGGATAAAGAAGAAGTGGTCCATGTACACAATGGAATAATAGCCATGGAAAACAATGAACCATTGCTCTCTGAGGCACCACAAATAACTCTGGAGATAATCACGAAACATGAGGTAAGTTGGAAAGCAAAAGACCTATATTCTATGATATCACTTATAGGCGTTATCTAATAACTGACACAAAGGAACATATTTCCACAGAGAAAGACACTCACGGACTTAGAAAACAAACTATGCTCATCTAAAAGGAAAGGTGGGGGGAATGGATAAATTAAGATTAGTGTTACTATATGTATACAAACACATATTATATACATATCACAAAAAGACCGACCATATAGCAAGGGAGGTCTGCGGAAGCCTCAGTAACATTTTACATGGGAAGAGCATCTGTACTTGAATAGACAAATATAATGTACAAATGAACCAGATTGTGTACACCTCGGACAAACAATATTCTAAGCTTTACCCCAATTAAAAAAAAATTAAAACCAAGGAGAAATAATGAGACATACACTTATGGGGGTTTCTCCATGCACATTCCAATGTAATTTACAACCTAGGAACACGACTTCAGAAAGGCTCTGCTGCCCTAGTACCCAGGTTTGGGAATGGAGAAATGCTGCCTGCTTGAGGCCACTTCCCACAACAGCAGCTTTAAACCCATTGCTAAAGGTCACTAAATATTCACCAAACTTGCAGTTCGGTAAATGACACCTGCTCTCTAAAAAAATTCTGGGGTGGAAAATCGACCAAAAAATTAAACAGAGGGCAAGCTTCCAAGAAGACAATTTCAAGAGTTATATTGTACTCCCAATTGTTTCCCTTTTGTAACAGAAAAGAAAACTGCAGAGAAACATGATGAGTTTTATGAATTTTCAAAGACATGCAAACACAAATTACAAAAACCTATCAGCTCACACCAGCCAGAAGGGCCATTAGCATAAATGCTGCAAACAATAAATGCTGACGCGATTGTGGAGAAATGCGTACCCTCGATTCGAAGAGGGACGTGGTAAGAGCCACTAATGAAAACACAAAGAAGGTGCTTTGAAAAGGGTAACACGGTGCTACCAGTCAATCAATCACACCCACTGCTGGGCCTATCACCTGAGACAATGAGAATCAAAAAGCCACAGGCTGGCAATCCTGCACTCCAACAATATTTACCATAGCCAACACTTGGAAGCAATGAAAATGTCCATCAACCGAGGAATGCACAAAGTAGAAGTGGTCCACGTGCACAGTGGGAAATTACTCCAATAAAAAATAAAAATTAAATTTAAAAATCCAACAAAAGTAAAGAGACATCAGCTTGTGTGGGATTGTCCGGGCACACTCCACTCTAATTTATAACCGAGAAACAGCACAGGCCGCAAGGGCTTTTCCCTAGTTACCAGGGTGGGGAACATAGAAAGGCTGCCACCCTCAGGCAGTTACCTGCAAAAGCAGCTTTAAAGCCTGTGCTAATGGTCATTTCATAGGAAGAAGTAATGCAGGACTGTAAATGAAACCTGCCCTCAAAATGTCTTGAGGGAGGTTATGGCCAAAACATTTCAAAATGTGACACATACTTTAAGAGAAAACTTTGAAGAACTAAGGGGTAATCACAGCTTGAAAAATAAAAAGGACATGCCTTAAAGCTCAATTTCAACGGATTATGAGGCACATGCGAATTCAACCACAAAGTGGTATCAGCTCACACTTGTCAGAATAACCATCAGCAAGAAAACTACAAACAATAAATACTGAAGGTGTTGTGGAGAAATGCATACCTTCAACTTCAAGTGGGACATAACTTGGAAAGGGCCACGAATAAGAACAGAATGGAGGTGCCTTTAAAAGGTAAACATTGAGCTACCATTTGATCCAGGAGGCCCACTCCTCGACCTATAATATAATAAGAGAAAATTGGAAAGACACAGGCAGGCAAATCTGCATGGCACAGTCTTACAATAGCCAAGATATGGAGGTAACCAAAAAGTCCACCAACAGATGGGTGGACAAAGAAGAACTCCTCCATGTACAGATGGAATATTCGCTAGTGAAAAAAATGAAACAATGCCATTTGCAGCACCATAGATGAGTCTAGACGTAATCACGCCACCTGTAGTAAGTGAGAAAGCAAAAGACACATATCCTATCATATCACTTTTAGGAGTTACTTAAAAATTGATACCAATGAAGATATTGCCACAGAGAAAGGCAATCTCAGATTCATTAAAAAACTTATGGTTCACCAAATAGTAAGGGATGAGGATTGGATACATTACCATATTGGGGTTAACAGAGATATACAAACCATGTGAAATATATAACCCCCAAAAACATACGGAAGACCAGGAGAAGACTACTCAACTTTGTATCATAACCTACATGGGAAAAGGATGTGAGGAAGAATAGATACACGTTTATGTGTGAAAGAACCACATCTTGCACACCAGAACAAACAAACCATTGTAATCAAATGTGCTGGGATAAAAAATAAAAAGTAAATTACAAATATGAACAAGAAGTAATGAGACATAAACTTGAAGGGCTTTTTCCTGGCACATTCCATTCTAATTTACAACTTACAACACCACTTCCATTAAGGCTCTGTTTCCCCAGTTACCAAATTTGGTAAATGAGAAATGCTGCCACCTTGTGGCCATTTCCGGCAAGAGCAGCTTTAGCCTCACAGCTAATGGTCACAACATTCACAAGGACTCAGGGCTGTAAAGGACACCTGCCCTAAAAAACTCTGCTGAAATAGGGAATGGACAAAAAAATTCAAAACAGGCAAATGTTTCAAGAAGAGAGTATGAAGAGATAAGTTTTACTCACACACTTTAAAAAAAAAGGTAAATGGATAAAAGCTCAACCTCAGGGAGTGTTAGACCTATGCAATCTAATCTCCAAAAAGTTTCAAATTACACCAGTCGACTGACCATCAGCAAAAAGTCTACAAACCATAAATGCTGAACGGGTTTTAGAGAACTGTGTACCCTCTACCTGCTGGTGAGACGTAATGGGGTAACAGCCAATAATGAGAACAGAAAGGAGCTGTGTTTAAAAGTAAAAATGGAGGTACCATTCAATCCAGCAGGTGCACCATTGGACCTCTCACCTGAGAAGAGTAGTATCGAGAAGACACAGGCCGCAAAAGCTGCAGTACAGCCTTATTCACAATTGCCAAGACAGTGAAGCAATCAAAATGTCCAACAAGAGGTGAATGGATAAAGAAGAAGTGGTCCATGTACACAATGGAATAATAGCCATGGAAAACAATGAACCATTGCTCTCTGAGGCACCACAAATAACTCTGGAGATAATCACGAAACATGAGGTAAGTTGGAAAGCAAAAGACCTATATTCTATGATATCACTTATAGGCGTTATCTAATAACTGACACAAAGGAACATATTTCCACAGAGAAAGACACTCACGGACTTAGAAAACAAACTATGCTCATCTAAAAGGAAAGGTGGGGGGAATGGATAAATTAAGATTAGTGTTACTATATGTATACAAACACATATTATATACATATCACAAAAAGACCGACCATATAGCAAGGGAGGTCTGCGGAAGCCTCAGTAACATTTTACATGGGAAGAGCATCTGTACTTGAATAGACAAATATAATGTACAAATGAACCAGATTGTGTACACCTCGGACAAACAATATTCTAAGCTTTACCCCAATTAAAAAAAAATTAAAACCAAGGAGAAATAATGAGACATACACTTATGGGGGTTTCTCCATGCACATTCCAATGTAATTTACAACCTAGGAACACGACTTCAGAAAGGCTCTGCTGCCCTAGTACCCAGGTTTGGGAATGGAGAAATGCTGCCTGCTTGAGGCCACTTCCCACAACAGCAGCTTTAAACCCATTGCTAAAGGTCACTAAATATTCACCAAACTTGCAGTTCGGTAAATGACACCTGCTCTCTAAAAAAATTCTGGGGTGGAAAGTCGACCAAAAAATTAAACAGAGGGCAAGCTTCCAAGAAGACAATTTCAAGAGTTATATTGTACTCCCAATTGTTTCCCTTTTGTAACAGAAAAGAAAACTGCAGAGAAACATGATGAGTTTTATGAATTTTCAAAGACATGCAAACACAAATTACAAAAACCTATCAGCTCACACCAGCCAGAAGGGCCATTAGCATAAATGCTGCAAACAATAAATGCTGACGCGATTGTGGAGAAATGCGTACCCTCGATTCGAAGAGGGACGTGGTAAGAGCCACTAATGAAAACACAAAGAAGGTGCTTTGAAAAGGGTAACACGGTGCTACCAGTCAATCAATCACACCCACTGCTGGGCCTATCACCTGAGACAATGAGAATCAAAAAGCCACAGGCTGGCAATCCTGCACTCCAACAATATTTACCATAGCCAACACTTGGAAGCAATGAAAATGTCCATCAACCGAGGAATGCACAAAGTAGAAGTGGTCCACGTGCACAGTGGGAAATTACTCCAATAAAAAATAAAAATTAAATTTAAAAATCCAACAAAAGTAAAGAGACATCAGCTTGTGTGGGATTGTCCGGGCACACTCCACTCTAATTTATAACCGAGAAACAGCACAGGCCGCAAGGGCTTTTCCCTAGTTACCAGGGTGGGGAACATAGAAAGGCTGCCACCCTCAGGCAGTTACCTGCAAAAGCAGCTTTAAAGCCTGTGCTAATGGTCATTTCATAGGAAGAAGTAATGCAGGACTGTAAATGAAACCTGCCCTCAAAATGTCTTGAGGGAGGTTATGGCCAAAACATTTCAAAATGTGACACATACTTTAAGAGAAAACTTTGAAGAACTAAGGGGTAATCACAGCTTGAAAAATAAAAAGGACATGCCTTAAAGCTCAATTTCAACGGATTATGAGGCACATGCGAATTCAACCACAAAGTGGTATCAGCTCACACTTGTCAGAATAACCATCAGCAAGAAAACTACAAACAATAAATACTGAAGGTGTTGTGGAGAAATGCATACCTTCAACTTCAAGTGGGACATAACTTGGAAAGGGCCACGAATAAGAACAGAATGGAGGTGCCTTTAAAAGGTAAACATTGAGCTACCATTTGATCCAGGAGGCCCACTCCTCGACCTATAATATAATAAGAGAAAATTGGAAAGACACAGGCAGGCAAATCTGCATGGCACAGTCTTACAATAGCCAAGATATGGAGGTAACCAAAAAGTCCACCAACAGATGGGTGGACAAAGAAGAACTCCTCCATGTACAGATGGAATATTCGCTAGTGAAAAAAATGAAACAATGCCATTTGCAGCACCATAGATGAGTCTAGACGTAATCACGCCACCTGTAGTAAGTGAGAAAGCAAAAGACACATATCCTATCATATCACTTTTAGGAGTTACTTAAAAATTGATACCAATGAAGATATTGCCACAGAGAAAGGCAATCTCAGATTCATTAAAAAACTTATGGTTCACCAAATAGTAAGGGATGAGGATTGGATACATTACCATATTGGGGTTAACAGAGATATACAAACCATGTGAAATATATAACCCCCAAAAACATACGGAAGACCAGGAGAAGACTACTCAACTTTGTATCATAACCTACATGGGAAAAGGATGTGAGGAAGAATAGATACACGTTTATGTGTGAAAGAACCACATCTTGCACACCAGAACAAACAAACCATTGTAATCAAATGTGCTGGGATAAAAAATAAAAAGTAAATTACAAATATGAACAAGAAGTAATGAGACATAAACTTGAAGGGCTTTTTCCTGGCACATTCCATTCTAATTTACAACTTACAACACCACTTCCATTAAGGCTCTGTTTCCCCAGTTACCAAATTTGGTAAATGAGAAATGCTGCCACCTTGTGGCCATTTCCGGCAAGAGCAGCTTTAGCCTCACAGCTAATGGTCACAACATTCACAAGGACTCAGGGCTGTAAAGGACACCTGCCCTAAAAAACTCTGCTGAAATAGGGAATGGACAAAAAAATTCAAAACAGGCAAATGTTTCAAGAAGAGAGTATGAAGAGATAAGTTTTACTCACACACTTTAAAAAAAAAGGTAAATGGATAAAAGCTCAACCTCAGGGAGTGTTAGACCTATGCAATCTAATCTCCAAAAAGTTTCAAATTACACCAGTCGACTGACCATCAGCAAAAAGTCTACAAACCATAAATGCTGAACGGGTTTTAGAGAACTGTGTACCCTCTACCTGCTGGTGAGACGTAAAGGGGTAACAGCCAATAATGAGAACAGAAAGGAGCTGTGTTTAAAAGTAAAAATGGAGGTACCATTCAATCCAGCAGGTGCACCATTGGACCTCTCACCTGAGAAGAGTAGTATCGAGAAGACACAGGCCGCAAAAGCTGCAGTACAGCCTTATTCACAATTGCCAAGACAGTGAAGCAATCAAAATGTCCAACAAGAGGTGAATGGATAAAGAAGAAGTGGTCCATGTACACAATGGAATAATAGCCATGGAAAACAATGAACCATTGCTCTCTGAGGCACCACAAATAACTCTGGAGATAATCACGAAACATGAGGTAAGTTGGAAAGCAAAAGACCTATATTCTATGATATCACTTATAGGCGTTATCTAATAACTGACACAAAGGAACATATTTCCACAGAGAAAGACACTCACGGACTTAGAAAACAAACTATGCTCATCTAAAAGGAAAGGTGGGGGGAATGGATAAATTAAGATTAGTGTTACTATATGTATACAAACACATATTATATACATATCACAAAAAGACCGACCATATAGCAAGGGAGGTCTGCGGAACCCTCAGTAACATTTTACATGGGAAGAGCATCTGTACTTGAATAGACAAATATAATGTACAAATGAACCAGATTGTGTACACCTCGGACAAACAATATTCTAAGCTTTACCCCAATTAAAAAAAAATTAAAACCAAGGAGAAATAATGAGACATACACTTATGGGGGTTTCTCCATGCACATTCCAATGTAATTTACAACCTAGGAACACGACTTCAGAAAGGCTCTGCTGCCCTAGTACCCAGGTTTGGGAATGGAGAAATGCTGCCTGCTTGAGGCCACTTCCCACAACAGCAGCTTTAAACCCATTGCTAAAGGTCACTAAATATTCACCAAACTTGCAGTTCGGTAAATGACACCTGCTCTCTAAAAAAATTCTGGGGTGGAAAGTCGACCAAAAAATTAAACAGAGGGCAAGCTTCCAAGAAGACAATTTCAAGAGTTATATTGTACTCCCAATTGTTTCCCTTTTGTAACAGAAAAGAAAACTGCAGAGAAACATGATGAGTTTTATGAATTTTCAAAGACATGCAAACACAAATTACAAAAACCTATCAGCTCACACCAGCCAGAAGGGCCATTAGCATAAATGCTGCAAACAATAAATGCTGACGCGATTGTGGAGAAATGCGTACCCTCGATTCGAAGAGGGACGTGGTAAGAGCCACTAATGAAAACACAAAGAAGGTGCTTTGAAAAGGGTAACACGGTGCTACCAGTCAATCAATCACACCCACTGCTGGGCCTATCACCTGAGACAATGAGAATCAAAAAGCCACAGGCTGGCAATCCTGCACTCCAACAATATTTACCATAGCCAACACTTGGAAGCAATGAAAATGTCCATCAACCGAGGAATGCACAAAGTAGAAGTGGTCCACGTGCACAGTGGGAAATTACTCCAATAAAAAATAAAAATTAAATTTAAAAATCCAACAAAAGTAAAGAGACATCAGCTTGTGTGGGATTGTCCGGGCACACTCCACTCTAATTTATAACCGAGAAACAGCACAGGCCGCAAGGGCTTTTCCCTAGTTACCAGGGTGGGGAACATAGAAAGGCTGCCACCCTCAGGGAGTTACCTGCAAAAGCAGCTTTAAAGCCTGTGCTAATGGTCATTTCATAGGAAGAAGTAATGCAGGACTGTAAATGAAACCTGCCCTCAAAATGTCTTGAGGGAGGTTATGGCCAAAACATTTCAAAATGTGACACATACTTTAAGAAAAAACTTTGAAGAACTAAGGGGTAATCACAGCTTGAAAAATAAAAAGGACATGCCTTAAAGCTCAATTTCAACGGATTATGAGGCACATGCGAATTCAACCACAAAGTGGTATCAGCTCACACTTGTCAGAATAACCATCAGCAAGAAAACTACAAACAATAAATACTGAAGGTGTTGTGGAGAAATGCATACCTTCAACTTCAAGTGGGACATAACTTGGAAAGGGCCACGAATAAGAACAGAATGGAGGTGCCTTTAAAAGGTAAACATTGAGCTACCATTTGATCCAGGAGGCCCACTCCTCGACCTATAATATAATAAGAGAAAATTGGAAAGACACAGGCAGGCAAATCTGCATGGCACAGTCTTACAATAGCCAAGATATGGAGGTAACCAAAAAGTCCACCAACAGATGGGTGGACAAAGAAGAACTCCTCCATGTACAGATGGAATATTCGCTAGTGAAAAAAATGAAACAATGCCATTTGCAGCACCATAGATGAGTCTAGACGTAATCACGCCACCTGTAGTAAGTGAGAAAGCAAAAGACACATATCCTATCATATCACTTTTAGGAGTTACTTAAAAATTGATACCAATGAAGATATTGCCACAGAGAAAGGCAATCTCAGATTCATTAAAAAACTTATGGTTCACCAAATAGTAAGGGATGAGGATTGGATACATTACCATATTGGGGTTAACAGAGATATACAAACCATGTGAAATATATAACCCCCAAAAACATACGGAAGACCAGGAGAAGACTACTCAACTTTGTATCATAACCTACATGGGAAAAGGATGTGAGGAAGAATAGATACACGTTTATGTGTGAAAGAACCACATCTTGCACACCAGAACAAACAAACCATTGTAATCAAATGTGCTGGGATAAAAAATAAAAAGTAAATTACAAATATGAACAAGAAGTAATGAGACATAAACTTGAAGGGCTTTTTCCTGGCACATTCCATTCTAATTTACAACTTACAACACCACTTCCATTAAGGCTCTGTTTCCCCAGTTACCAAATTTGGTAAATGAGAAATGCTGCCACCTTGTGGCCATTTCCGGCAAGAGCAGCTTTAGCCTCACAGCTAATGGTCACAACATTCACAAGGACTCAGGGCTGTAAAGGACACCTGCTCTAAAAAACTCTGCTGAAATAGGGAATGGACAAAAAAATTCAAAACAGGCAAATGTTTCAAGAAGAGAGTATGAAGAGATAAGTTTTACTCACACACTTTAAAAAAAAAGGTAAATGGATAAAAGCTCAACCTCAGGGAGTGTTAGACCTATGCAATCTAATCTCCAAAAAGTTTCAAATTACACCAGTCGACTGACCATCAGCAAAAAGTCTACAAACCATAAATGCTGAACGGGTTTTAGAGAACTGTGTACCCTCTACCTGCTGGTGAGACGTAATGGGGTAACAGCCAATAATGAGAACAGAAAGGAGCTGTGTTTAAAAGTAAAAATGGAGGTACCATTCAATCCAGCAGGTGCACCATTGGACCTCTCACCTGAGAAGAGTAGTATCGAGAAGACACAGGCCGCAAAAGCTGCAGTACAGCCTTATTCACAATTGCCAAGACAGTGAAGCAATCAAAATGTCCAACAAGAGGTGAATGGATAAAGAAGAAGTGGTCCATGTACACAATGGAATAATAGCCATGGAAAACAATGAACCATTGCTCTCTGAGGCACCACAAATAACTCTGGAGATAATCACGAAACATGAGGTAAGTTGGAAAGCAAAAGACCTATATTCTATGATATCACTTATAGGCGTTATCTAATAACTGACACAAAGGAACATATTTCCACAGAGAAAGACACTCACGGACTTAGAAAACAAACTATGCTCATCTAAAAGGAAAGGTGGGGGGAATGGATAAATTAAGATTAGTGTTACTATATGTATACAAACACATATTATATACATATCACAAAAAGACCGACCATATAGCAAGGGAGGTCTGCGGAAGCCTCAGTAACATTTTACATGGGAAGAGCATCTGTACTTGAATAGACAAATATAATGTACAAATGAACCAGATTGTGTACACCTCGGACAAACAATATTCTAAGCTTTACCCCAATTAAAAAAAAATTAAAACCAAGAAGAAATAATGAGACATACACTTATGGGGGTTTCTCCATGCACATTCCAATGTAATTTACAACCTAGGAACACGACTTCAGAAAGGCTCTGCTGCCCTAGTACCCAGGTTTGGGAATGGAGAAATGCTGCCTGCTTGAGGCCACTTCCCACAACAGCAGCTTTAAACCCATTGCTAAAGGTCACTAAATATTCACCAAACTTGCAGTTCGGTAAATGACACCTGCTCTCTAAAAAAATTCTGGGGTGGAAAATCGACCAAAAAATTAAACAGAGGGCAAGCTTCCAAGAAGACAATTTCAAGAGTTATATTGTACTCCCAATTGTTTCCCTTTTGTAACAGAAAAGAAAACTGCAGAGAAACATGATGAGTTTTATGAATTTTCAAAGACATGCAAACACAAATTACAAAAACCTATCAGCTCACACCAGCCAGAAGGGCCATTAGCATAAATGCTGCAAACAATAAATGCTGACGCGATTGTGGAGAAATGCGTACCCTCGATTCGAAGAGGGACGTGGTAAGAGCCACTAATGAAAACACAAAGAAGGTGCTTTGAAAAGGGTAACACGGTGCTACCAGTCAATCAATCACACCCACTGCTGGGCCTATCACCTGAGACAATGAGAATCAAAAAGCCACAGGCTGGCAATCCTGCACTCCAACAATATTTACCATAGCCAACACTTGGAAGCAATGAAAATGTCCATCAACCGAGGAATGCACAAAGTAGAAGTGGTCCACGTGCACAGTGGGAAATTACTCCAATAAAAAATAAAAATTAAATTTAAAAATCCAACAAAAGTAAAGAGACATCAGCTTGTGTGGGATTGTCCGGGCACACTCCACTCTAATTTATAACCGAGAAACAGCACAGGCCGCAAGGGCTTTTCCCTAGTTACCAGGGTGGGGAACATAGAAAGGCTGCCACCCTCAGGCAGTTACCTGCAAAAGCAGCTTTAAAGCCTGTGCTAATGGTCATTTCATAGGAAGAAGTAATGCAGGACTGTAAATGAAACCTGCCCTCAAAATGTCTTGAGGGAGGTTATGGCCAAAACATTTCAAAATGTGACACATACTTTAAGAGAAAACTTTGAAGAACTAAGGGGTAATCACAGCTTGAAAAATAAAAAGGACATGCCTTAAAGCTCAATTTCAACGGATTATGAGGCACATGCGAATTCAACCACAAAGTGGTATCAGCTCACACTTGTCAGAATAACCATCAGCAAGAAAACTACAAACAATAAATACTGAAGGTGTTGTGGAGAAATGCATACCTTCAACTTCAAGTGGGACATAACTTGGAAAGGGCCACGAATAAGAACAGAATGGAGGTGCCTTTAAAAGGTAAACATTGAGCTACCATTTGATCCAGGAGGCCCACTCCTCGACCTATAATATAATAAGAGAAAATTGGAAAGACACAGGCAGGCAAATCTGCATGGCACAGTCTTACAATAGCCAAGATATGGAGGTAACCAAAAAGTCCACCAACAGATGGGTGGACAAAGAAGAACTCCTCCATGTACAGATGGAATATTCGCTAGTGAAAAAAATGAAACAATGCCATTTGCAGCACCATAGATGAGTCTAGACGTAATCACGCCACCTGTAGTAAGTGAGAAAGCAAAAGACACATATCCTATCATATCACTTTTAGGAGTTACTTAAAAATTGATACCAATGAAGATATTGCCACAGAGAAAGGCAATCTCAGATTCATTAAAAAACTTATGGTTCACCAAATAGTAAGGGATGAGGATTGGATACATTACCATATTGGGGTTAACAGAGATATACAAACCATGTGAAATATATAACCCCCAAAAACATACGGAAGACCAGGAGAAGACTACTCAACTTTGTATCATAACCTACATGGGAAAAGGATGTGAGGAAGAATAGATACACGTTTATGTGTGAAAGAACCACATCTTGCACACCAGAACAAACAAACCATTGTAATCAAATGTGCTGGGATAAAAAATAAAAAGTAAATTACAAATATGAACAAGAAGTAATGAGACATAAACTTGAAGGGCTTTTTCCTGGCACATTCCATTCTAATTTACAACTTACAACACCACTTCCATTAAGGCTCTGTTTCCCCAGTTACCAAATTTGGTAAATGAGAAATGCTGCCACCTTGTGGCCATTTCCGGCAAGAGCAGCTTTAGCCTCACAGCTAATGGTCACAACATTCACAAGGACTCAGGGCTGTAAAGGACACCTGCCCTAAAAAACTCTGCTGAAATAGGGAATGGACAAAAAAATTCAAAACAGGCAAATGTTTCAAGAAGAGAGTATGAAGAGATAAGTTTTACTCACACACTTTAAAAAAAAAGGTAAATGGATAAAAGCTCAACCTCAGGGAGTGTTAGACCTATGCAATCTAATCTCCAAAAAGTTTCAAATTACACCAGTCGACTGACCATCAGCAAAAAGTCTACAAACCATAAATGCTGAACGGGTTTTAGAGAACTGTGTACCCTCTACCTGCTGGTGAGACGTAAAGGGGTAACAGCCAATAATGAGAACAGAAAGGAGCTGTGTTTAAAAGTAAAAATGGAGGTACCATTCAATCCAGCAGGTGCACCATTGGACCTCTCACCTGAGAAGAGTAGTATCGAGAAGACACAGGCCGCAAAAGCTGCAGTACAGCCTTATTCACAATTGCCAAGACAGTGAAGCAATCAAAATGTCCAACAAGAGGTGAATGGATAAAGAAGAAGTGGTCCATGTACACAATGGAATAATAGCCATGGAAAACAATGAACCATTGCTCTCTGAGGCACCACAAATAACTCTGGAGATAATCACGAAACATGAGGTAAGTTGGAAAGCAAAAGACCTATATTCTATGATATCACTTATAGGCGTTATCTAATAACTGACACAAAGGAACATATTTCCACAGAGAAAGACACTCACGGACTTAGAAAACAAACTATGCTCATCTAAAAGGAAAGGTGGGGGGAATGGATAAATTAAGATTAGTGTTACTATATGTATACAAACACATATTATATACATATCACAAAAAGACCGACCATATAGCAAGGGAGGTCTGCGGAACCCTCAGTAACATTTTACATGGGAAGAGCATCTGTACTTGAATAGACAAATATAATGTACAAATGAACCAGATTGTGTACACCTCGGACAAACAATATTCTAAGCTTTACCCCAATTAAAAAAAAATTAAAACCAAGGAGAAATAATGAGACATACACTTATGGGGGTTTCTCCATGCACATTCCAATGTAATTTACAACCTAGGAACACGACTTCAGAAAGGCTCTGCTGCCCTAGTACCCAGGTTGGGGAATGGAGAAATGCTGCCTGCTTGAGGCCACTTCCCACAACAGCAGCTTTAAACCCATTGCTAAAGGTCACTAAATATTCACCAAACTTGCAGTTCGGTAAATGACACCTGCTCTCTAAAAAAATTCTGGGGTGGAAAATCGACCAAAAAATTAAACAGAGGGCAAGCTTCCAAGAAGACAATTTCAAGAGTTATATTGTACTCCCAATTGTTTCCCTTTTGTAACAGAAAAGAAAACTGCAGAGAAACATGATGAGTTTTATGAATTTTCAAAGACATGCAAACACAAATTACAAAAACCTATCAGCTCACACCAGCCAGAAGGGCCATTAGCATAAATGCTGCAAACAATAAATGCTGACGCGATTGTGGAGAAATGCGTACCCTCGATTCGAAGAGGGACGTGGTAAGAGCCACTAATGAAAACACAAAGAAGGTGCTTTGAAAAGGGTAACACGGTGCTACCAGTCAATCAATCACACCCACTGCTGGGCCTATCACCTGAGACAATGAGAATCAAAAAGCCACAGGCTGGCAATCCTGCACTCCAACAATATTTACCATAGCCAACACTTGGAAGCAATGAAAATGTCCATCAACCGAGGAATGCACAAAGTAGAAGTGGTCCACGTGCACAGTGGGAAATTACTCCAATAAAAAATAAAAATTAAATTTAAAAATCCAACAAAAGTAAAGAGACATCAGCTTGTGTGGGATTGTCCGGGCACACTCCACTCTAATTTATAACCGAGAAACAGCACAGGCCGCAAGGGCTTTTCCCTAGTTACCAGGGTGGGGAACATAGAAAGGCTGCCACCCTCAGGCAGTTACCTGCAAAAGCAGCTTTAAAGCCTGTGCTAATGGTCATTTCATAGGAAGAAGTAATGCAGGACTGTAAATGAAACCTGCCCTCAAAATGTCTTGAGGGAGGTTATGGCCAAAACATTTCAAAATGTGACACATACTTTAAGAGAAAACTTTGAAGAACTAAGGGGTAATCACAGCTTGAAAAATAAAAAGGACATGCCTTAAAGCTCAATTTCAACGGATTATGAGGCACATGCGAATTCAACCACAAAGTGGTATCAGCTCACACTTGTCAGAATAACCATCAGCAAGAAAACTACAAACAATAAATACTGAAGGTGTTGTGGAGAAATGCATACCTTCAACTTCAAGTGGGACATAACTTGGAAAGGGCCACGAATAAGAACAGAATGGAGGTGCCTTTAAAAGGTAAACATTGAGCTACCATTTGATCCAGGAGGCCCACTCCTCGACCTATAATATAATAAGAGAAAATTGGAAAGACACAGGCAGGCAAATCTGCATGGCACAGTCTTACAATAGCCAAGATATGGAGGTAACCAAAAAGTCCACCAACAGATGGGTGGACAAAGAAGAACTCCTCCATGTACAGATGGAATATTCGCTAGTGAAAAAAATGAAACAATGCCATTTGCAGCACCATAGATGAGTCTAGACGTAATCACGCCACCTGTAGTAAGTGAGAAAGCAAAAGACACATATCCTATCATATCACTTTTAGGAGTTACTTAAAAATTGATACCAATGAAGATATTGCCACAGAGAAAGGCAATCTCAGATTCATTAAAAAACTTATGGTTCACCAAATAGTAAGGGATGAGGATTGGATACATTACCATATTGGGGTTAACAGAGATATACAAACCATGTGAAATATATAACCCCCAAAAACATACGGAAGACCAGGAGAAGACTACTCAACTTTGTATCATAACCTACATGGGAAAAGGATGTGAGGAAGAATAGATACACGTTTATGTGTGAAAGAACCACATCTTGCACACCAGAACAAACAAACCATTGTAATCAAATGTGCTGGGATAAAAAATAAAAAGTAAATTACAAATATGAACAAGAAGTAATGAGACATAAACTTGAAGGGCTTTTTCCTGGCACATTCCATTCTAATTTACAACTTACAACACCACTTCCATTAAGGCTCTGTTTCCCCAGTTACCAAATTTGGTAAATGAGAAATGCTGCCACCTTGTGGCCATTTCCGGCAAGAGCAGCTTTAGCCTCACAGCTAATGGTCACAACATTCACAAGGACTCAGGGCTGTAAAGGACACCTGCCCTAAAAAACTCTGCTGAAATAGGGAATGGACAAAAAAATTCAAAACAGGCAAATGTTTCAAGAAGAGAGTATGAAGAGATAAGTTTTACTCACACACTTTAAAAAAAAAGGTAAATGGATAAAAGCTCAACCTCAGGGAGTGTTAGACCTATGCAATCTAATCTCCAAAAAGTTTCAAATTACACCAGTCGACTGACCATCAGCAAAAAGTCTACAAACCATAAATGCTGAACGGGTTTTAGAGAACTGTGTACCCTCTACCTGCTGGTGAGACGTAAAGGGGTAACAGCCAATAATGAGAACAGAAAGGAGCTGTGTTTAAAAGTAAAAATGGAGGTACCATTCAATCCAGCAGGTGCACCATTGGACCTCTCACCTGAGAAGAGTAGTATCGAGAAGACACAGGCCGCAAAAGCTGCAGTACAGCCTTATTCACAATTGCCAAGACAGTGAAGCAATCAAAATGTCCAACAAGAGGTGAATGGATAAAGAAGAAGTGGTCCATGTACACAATGGAATAATAGCCATGGAAAACAATGAACCATTGCTCTCTGAGGCACCACAAATAACTCTGGAGATAATCACGAAACATGAGGTAAGTTGGAAAGCAAAAGACCTATATTCTATGATATCACTTATAGGCGTTATCTAATAACTGACACAAAGGAACATATTTCCACAGAGAAAGACACTCACGGACTTAGAAAACAAACTATGCTCATCTAAAAGGAAAGGTGGGGGGAATGGATAAATTAAGATTAGTGTTACTATATGTATACAAACACATATTATATACATATCACAAAAAGACCGACCATATAGCAAGGGAGGTCTGCGGAACCCTCAGTAACATTTTACATGGGAAGAGCATCTGTACTTGAATAGACAAATATAATGTACAAATGAACCAGATTGTGTACACCTCGGACAAACAATATTCTAAGCTTTACCCCAATTAAAAAAAAATTAAAACCAAGGAGAAATAATGAGACATACACTTATGGGGGTTTCTCCATGCACATTCCAATGTAATTTACAACCTAGGAACACGACTTCAGAAAGGCTCTGCTGCCCTAGTACCCAGGTTTGGGAATGGAGAAATGCTGCCTGCTTGAGGCCACTTCCCACAACAGCAGCTTTAAACCCATTGCTAAAGGTCACTAAATATTCACCAAACTTGCAGTTCGGTAAATGACACCTGCTCTCTAAAAAAATTCTGGGGTGGAAAATCGACCAAAAAATTAAACAGAGGGCAAGCTTCCAAGAAGACAATTTCAAGAGTTATATTGTACTCCCAATTGTTTCCCTTTTGTAACAGAAAAGAAAACTGCAGAGAAACATGATGAGTTTTATGAATTTTCAAAGACATGCAAACACAAATTACAAAAACCTATCAGCTCACACCAGCCAGAAGGGCCATTAGCATAAATGCTGCAAACAATAAATGCTGACGCGATTGTGGAGAAATGCGTACCCTCGATTCGAAGAGGGACGTGGTAAGAGCCACTAATGAAAACACAAAGAAGGTGCTTTGAAAAGGGTAACACGGTGCTACCAGTCAATCAATCACACCCACTGCTGGGCCTATCACCTGAGACAATGAGAATCAAAAAGCCACAGGCTGGCAATCCTGCACTCCAACAATATTTACCATAGCCAACACTTGGAAGCAATGAAAATGTCCATCAACCGAGGAATGCACAAAGTAGAAGTGGTCCACGTGCACAGTGGGAAATTACTCCAATAAAAAATAAAAATTAAATTTAAAAATCCAACAAAAGTAAAGAGACATCAGCTTGTGTGGGATTGTCCGGGCACACTCCACTCTAATTTATAACCGAGAAACAGCACAGGCCGCAAGGGCTTTTCCCTAGTTACCAGGGTGGGGAACATAGAAAGGCTGCCACCCTCAGGCAGTTACCTGCAAAAGCAGCTTTAAAGCCTGTGCTAATGGTCATTTCATAGGAAGAAGTAATGCAGGACTGTAAATGAAACCTGCCCTCAAAATGTCTTGAGGGAGGTTATGGCCAAAACATTTCAAAATGTGACACATACTTTAAGAGAAAACTTTGAAGAACTAAGGGGTAATCACAGCTTGAAAAATAAAAAGGACATGCCTTAAAGCTCAATTTCAACGGATTATGAGGCACATGCGAATTCAACCACAAAGTGGTATCAGCTCACACTTGTCAGAATAACCATCAGCAAGAAAACTACAAACAATAAATACTGAAGGTGTTGTGGAGAAATGCATACCTTCAACTTCAAGTGGGACATAACTTGGAAAGGGCCACGAATAAGAACAGAATGGAGGTGCCTTTAAAAGGTAAACATTGAGCTACCATTTGATCCAGGAGGCCCACTCCTCGACCTATAATATAATAAGAGAAAATTGGAAAGACACAGGCAGGCAAATCTGCATGGCACAGTCTTACAATAGCCAAGATATGGAGGTAACCAAAAAGTCCACCAACAGATGGGTGGACAAAGAAGAACTCCTCCATGTACAGATGGAATATTCGCTAGTGAAAAAAATGAAACAATGCCATTTGCAGCACCATAGATGAGTCTAGACGTAATCACGCCACCTGTAGTAAGTGAGAAAGCAAAAGACACATATCCTATCATATCACTTTTAGGAGTTACTTAAAAATTGATACCAATGAAGATATTGCCACAGAGAAAGGCAATCTCAGATTCATTAAAAAACTTATGGTTCACCAAATAGTAAGGGATGAGGATTGGATACATTACCATATTGGGGTTAACAGAGATATACAAACCATGTGAAATATATAACCCCCAAAAACATACGGAAGACCAGGAGAAGACTACTCAACTTTGTATCATAACCTACATGGGAAAAGGATGTGAGGAAGAATAGATACACGTTTATGTGTGAAAGAACCACATCTTGCACACCAGAACAAACAAACCATTGTAATCAAATGTGCTGGGATAAAAAATAAAAAGTAAATTACAAATATGAACAAGAAGTAATGAGACATAAACTTGAAGGGCTTTTTCCTGGCACATTCCATTCTAATTTACAACTTACAACACCACTTCCATTAAGGCTCTGTTTCCCCAGTTACCAAATTTGGTAAATGAGAAATGCTGCCACCTTGTGGCCATTTCCGGCAAGAGCAGCTTTAGCCTCACAGCTAATGGTCACAACATTCACAAGGACTCAGGGCTGTAAAGGACACCTGCCCTAAAAAACTCTGCTGAAATAGGGAATGGACAAAAAAATTCAAAACAGGCAAATGTTTCAAGAAGAGAGTATGAAGAGATAAGTTTTACTCACACACTTTAAAAAAAAAGGTAAATGGATAAAAGCTCAACCTCAGGGAGTGTTAGACCTATGCAATCTAATCTCCAAAAAGTTTCAAATTACACCAGTCGACTGACCATCAGCAAAAAGTCTACAAACCATAAATGCTGAACGGGTTTTAGAGAACTGTGTACCCTCTACCTGCTGGTGAGACGTAATGGGGTAACAGCCAATAATGAGAACAGAAAGGAGCTGTGTTTAAAAGTAAAAATGGAGGTACCATTCAATCCAGCAGGTGCACCATTGGACCTCTCACCTGAGAAGAGTAGTATCGAGAAGACACAGGCCGCAAAAGCTGCAGTACAGCCTTATTCACAATTGCCAAGACAGTGAAGCAATCAAAATGTCCAACAAGAGGTGAATGGATAAAGAAGAAGTGGTCCATGTACACAATGGAATAATAGCCATGGAAAACAATGAACCATTGCTCTCTGAGGCACCACAAATAACTCTGGAGATAATCACGAAACATGAGGTAAGTTGGAAAGCAAAAGACCTATATTCTATGATATCACTTATAGGCGTTATCTAATAACTGACACAAAGGAACATATTTCCACAGAGAAAGACACTCACGGACTTAGAAAACAAACTATGCTCATCTAAAAGGAAAGGTGGGGGGAATGGATAAATTAAGATTAGTGTTACTATATGTATACAAACACATATTATATACATATCACAAAAAGACCGACCATATAGCAAGGGAGGTCTGCGGAAGCCTCAGTAACATTTTACATGGGAAGAGCATCTGTACTTGAATAGACAAATATAATGTACAAATGAACCAGATTGTGTACACCTCGGACAAACAATATTCTAAGCTTTACCCCAATTAAAAAAAAATTAAAACCAAGAAGAAATAATGAGACATACACTTATGGGGGTTTCTCCATGCACATTCCAATGTAATTTACAACCTAGGAACACGACTTCAGAAAGGCTCTGCTGCCCTAGTACCCAGGTTTGGGAATGGAGAAATGCTGCCTGCTTGAGGCCACTTCCCACAACAGCAGCTTTAAACCCATTGCTAAAGGTCACTAAATATTCACCAAACTTGCAGTTCGGTAAATGACACCTGCTCTCTAAAAAAATTCTGGGGTGGAAAATCGACCAAAAAATTAAACAGAGGGCAAGCTTCCAAGAAGACAATTTCAAGAGTTATATTGTACTCCCAATTGTTTCCCTTTTGTAACAGAAAAGAAAACTGCAGAGAAACATGATGAGTTTTATGAATTTTCAAAGACATGCAAACACAAATTACAAAAACCTATCAGCTCACACCAGCCAGAAGGGCCATTAGCATAAATGCTGCAAACAATAAATGCTGACGCGATTGTGGAGAAATGCGTACCCTCGATTCGAAGAGGGACGTGGTAAGAGCCACTAATGAAAACACAAAGAAGGTGCTTTGAAAAGGGTAACACGGTGCTACCAGTCAATCAATCACACCCACTGCTGGGCCTATCACCTGAGACAATGAGAATCAAAAAGCCACAGGCTGGCAATCCTGCACTCCAACAATATTTACCATAGCCAACACTTGGAAGCAATGAAAATGTCCATCAACCGAGGAATGCACAAAGTAGAAGTGGTCCACGTGCACAGTGGGAAATTACTCCAATAAAAAATAAAAATTAAATTTAAAAATCCAACAAAAGTAAAGAGACATCAGCTTGTGTGGGATTGTCCGGGCACACTCCACTCTAATTTATAACCGAGAAACAGCACAGGCCGCAAGGGCTTTTCCCTAGTTACCAGGGTGGGGAACATAGAAAGGCTGCCACCCTCAGGCAGTTACCTGCAAAAGCAGCTTTAAAGCCTGTGCTAATGGTCATTTCATAGGAAGAAGTAATGCAGGACTGTAAATGAAACCTGCCCTCAAAATGTCTTGAGGGAGGTTATGGCCAAAACATTTCAAAATGTGACACATACTTTAAGAGAAAACTTTGAAGAACTAAGGGGTAATCACAGCTTGAAAAATAAAAAGGACATGCCTTAAAGCTCAATTTCAACGGATTATGAGGCACATGCGAATTCAACCACAAAGTGGTATCAGCTCACACTTGTCAGAATAACCATCAGCAAGAAAACTACAAACAATAAATACTGAAGGTGTTGTGGAGAAATGCATACCTTCAACTTCAAGTGGGACATAACTTGGAAAGGGCCACGAATAAGAACAGAATGGAGGTGCCTTTAAAAGGTAAACATTGAGCTACCATTTGATCCAGGAGGCCCACTCCTCGACCTATAATATAATAAGAGAAAATTGGAAAGACACAGGCAGGCAAATCTGCATGGCACAGTCTTACAATAGCCAAGATATGGAGGTAACCAAAAAGTCCACCAACAGATGGGTGGACAAAGAAGAACTCCTCCATGTACAGATGGAATATTCGCTAGTGAAAAAAATGAAACAATGCCATTTGCAGCACCATAGATGAGTCTAGACGTAATCACGCCACCTGTAGTAAGTGAGAAAGCAAAAGACACATATCCTATCATATCACTTTTAGGAGTTACTTAAAAATTGATACCAATGAAGATATTGCCACAGAGAAAGGCAATCTCAGATTCATTAAAAAACTTATGGTTCACCAAATAGTAAGGGATGAGGATTGGATACATTACCATATTGGGGTTAACAGAGATATACAAACCATGTGAAATATATAACCCCCAAAAACATACGGAAGACCAGGAGAAGACTACTCAACTTTGTATCATAACCTACATGGGAAAAGGATGTGAGGAAGAATAGATACACGTTTATGTGTGAAAGAACCACATCTTGCACACCAGAACAAACAAACCATTGTAATCAAATGTGCTGGGATAAAAAATAAAAAGTAAATTACAAATATGAACAAGAAGTAATGAGACATAAACTTGAAGGGCTTTTTCCTGGCACATTCCATTCTAATTTACAACTTACAACACCACTTCCATTAAGGCTCTGTTTCCCCAGTTACCAAATTTGGTAAATGAGAAATGCTGCCACCTTGTGGCCATTTCCGGCAAGAGCAGCTTTAGCCTCACAGCTAATGGTCACAACATTCACAAGGACTCAGGGCTGTAAAGGACACCTGCCCTAAAAAACTCTGCTGAAATAGGGAATGGACAAAAAAATTCAAAACAGGCAAATGTTTCAAGAAGAGAGTATGAAGAGATAAGTTTTACTCACACACTTTAAAAAAAAAGGTAAATGGATAAAAGCTCAACCTCAGGGAGTGTTAGACCTATGCAATCTAATCTCCAAAAAGTTTCAAATTACACCAGTCGACTGACCATCAGCAAAAAGTCTACAAACCATAAATGCTGAACGGGTTTTAGAGAACTGTGTACCCTCTACCTGCTGGTGAGACGTAAAGGGGTAACAGCCAATAATGAGAACAGAAAGGAGCTGTGTTTAAAAGTAAAAATGGAGGTACCATTCAATCCAGCAGGTGCACCATTGGACCTCTCACCTGAGAAGAGTAGTATCGAGAAGACACAGGCCGCAAAAGCTGCAGTACAGCCTTATTCACAATTGCCAAGACAGTGAAGCAATCAAAATGTCCAACAAGAGGTGAATGGATAAAGAAGAAGTGGTCCATGTACACAATGGAATAATAGCCATGGAAAACAATGAACCATTGCTCTCTGAGGCACCACAAATAACTCTGGAGATAATCACGAAACATGAGGTAAGTTGGAAAGCAAAAGACCTATATTCTATGATATCACTTATAGGCGTTATCTAATAACTGACACAAAGGAACATATTTCCACAGAGAAAGACACTCACGGACTTAGAAAACAAACTATGCTCATCTAAAAGGAAAGGTGGGGGGAATGGATAAATTAAGATTAGTGTTACTATATGTATACAAACACATATTATATACATATCACAAAAAGACCGACCATATAGCAAGGGAGGTCTGCGGAACCCTCAGTAACATTTTACATGGGAAGAGCATCTGTACTTGAATAGACAAATATAATGTACAAATGAACCAGATTGTGTACACCTCGGACAAACAATATTCTAAGCTTTACCCCAATTAAAAAAAAATTAAAACCAAGGAGAAATAATGAGACATACACTTATGGGGGTTTCTCCATGCACATTCCAATGTAATTTACAACCTAGGAACACGACTTCAGAAAGGCTCTGCTGCCCTAGTACCCAGGTTTGGGAATGGAGAAATGCTGCCTGCTTGAGGCCACTTCCCACAACAGCAGCTTTAAACCCATTGCTAAAGGTCACTAAATATTCACCAAACTTGCAGTTCGGTAAATGACACCTGCTCTCTAAAAAAATTCTGGGGTGGAAAATCGACCAAAAAATTAAACAGAGGGCAAGCTTCCAAGAAGACAATTTCAAGAGTTATATTGTACTCCCAATTGTTTCCCTTTTGTAACAGAAAAGAAAACTGCAGAGAAACATGATGAGTTTTATGAATTTTCAAAGACATGCAAACACAAATTACAAAAACCTATCAGCTCACACCAGCCAGAAGGGCCATTAGCATAAATGCTGCAAACAATAAATGCTGACGCGATTGTGGAGAAATGCGTACCCTCGATTCGAAGAGGGACGTGGTAAGAGCCACTAATGAAAACACAAAGAAGGTGCTTTGAAAAGGGTAACACGGTGCTACCAGTCAATCAATCACACCCACTGCTGGGCCTATCACCTGAGACAATGAGAATCAAAAAGCCACAGGCTGGCAATCCTGCACTCCAACAATATTTACCATAGCCAACACTTGGAAGCAATGAAAATGTCCATCAACCGAGGAATGCACAAAGTAGAAGTGGTCCACGTGCACAGTGGGAAATTACTCCAATAAAAAATAAAAATTAAATTTAAAAATCCAACAAAAGTAAAGAGACATCAGCTTGTGTGGGATTGTCCGGGCACACTCCACTCTAATTTATAACCGAGAAACAGCACAGGCCGCAAGGGCTTTTCCCTAGTTACCAGGGTGGGGAACATAGAAAGGCTGCCACCCTCAGGCAGTTACCTGCAAAAGCAGCTTTAAAGCCTGTGCTAATGGTCATTTCATAGGAAGAAGTAATGCAGGACTGTAAATGAAACCTGCCCTCAAAATGTCTTGAGGGAGGTTATGGCCAAAACATTTCAAAATGTGACACATACTTTAAGAGAAAACTTTGAAGAACTAAGGGGTAATCACAGCTTGAAAAATAAAAAGGACATGCCTTAAAGCTCAATTTCAACGGATTATGAGGCACATGCGAATTCAACCACAAAGTGGTATCAGCTCACACTTGTCAGAATAACCATCAGCAAGAAAACTACAAACAATAAATACTGAAGGTGTTGTGGAGAAATGCATACCTTCAACTTCAAGTGGGACATAACTTGGAAAGGGCCACGAATAAGAACAGAATGGAGGTGCCTTTAAAAGGTAAACATTGAGCTACCATTTGATCCAGGAGGCCCACTCCTCGACCTATAATATAATAAGAGAAAATTGGAAAGACACAGGCAGGCAAATCTGCATGGCACAGTCTTACAATAGCCAAGATATGGAGGTAACCAAAAAGTCCACCAACAGATGGGTGGACAAAGAAGAACTCCTCCATGTACAGATGGAATATTCGCTAGTGAAAAAAATGAAACAATGCCATTTGCAGCACCATAGATGAGTCTAGACGTAATCACGCCACCTGTAGTAAGTGAGAAAGCAAAAGACACATATCCTATCATATCACTTTTAGGAGTTACTTAAAAATTGATACCAATGAAGATATTGCCACAGAGAAAGGCAATCTCAGATTCATTAAAAAACTTATGGTTCACCAAATAGTAAGGGATGAGGATTGGATACATTACCATATTGGGGTTAACAGAGATATACAAACCATGTGAAATATATAACCCCCAAAAACATACGGAAGACCAGGAGAAGACTACTCAACTTTGTATCATAACCTACATGGGAAAAGGATGTGAGGAAGAATAGATACACGTTTATGTGTGAAAGAACCACATCTTGCACACCAGAACAAACAAACCATTGTAATCAAATGTGCTGGGATAAAAAATAAAAAGTAAATTACAAATATGAACAAGAAGTAATGAGACATAAACTTGAAGGGCTTTTTCCTGGCACATTCCATTCTAATTTACAACTTACAACACCACTTCCATTAAGGCTCTGTTTCCCCAGTTACCAAATTTGGTAAATGAGAAATGCTGCCACCTTGTGGCCATTTCCGGCAAGAGCAGCTTTAGCCTCACAGCTAATGGTCACAACATTCACAAGGACTCAGGGCTGTAAAGGACACCTGCCCTAAAAAACTCTGCTGAAATAGGGAATGGACAAAAAAATTCAAAACAGGCAAATGTTTCAAGAAGAGAGTATGAAGAGATAAGTTTTACTCACACACTTTAAAAAAAAAGGTAAATGGATAAAAGCTCAACCTCAGGGAGTGTTAGACCTATGCAATCTAATCTCCAAAAAGTTTCAAATTACACCAGTCGACTGACCATCAGCAAAAAGTCTACAAACCATAAATGCTGAACGGGTTTTAGAGAACTGTGTACCCTCTACCTGCTGGTGAGACGTAAAGGGGTAACAGCCAATAATGAGAACAGAAAGGAGCTGTGTTTAAAAGTAAAAATGGAGGTACCATTCAATCCAGCAGGTGCACCATTGGACCTCTCACCTGAGAAGAGTAGTATCGAGAAGACACAGGCCGCAAAAGCTGCAGTACAGCCTTATTCACAATTGCCAAGACAGTGAAGCAATCAAAATGTCCAACAAGAGGTGAATGGATAAAGAAGAAGTGGTCCATGTACACAATGGAATAATAGCCATGGAAAACAATGAACCATTGCTCTCTGAGGCACCACAAATAACTCTGGAGATAATCACGAAACATGAGGTAAGTTGGAAAGCAAAAGACCTATATTCTATGATATCACTTATAGGCGTTATCTAATAACTGACACAAAGGAACATATTTCCACAGAGAAAGACACTCACGGACTTAGAAAACAAACTATGCTCATCTAAAAGGAAAGGTGGGGGGAATGGATAAATTAAGATTAGTGTTACTATATGTATACAAACACATATTATATACATATCACAAAAAGACCGACCATATAGCAAGGGAGGTCTGCGGAACCCTCAGTAACATTTTACATGGGAAGAGCATCTGTACTTGAATAGACAAATATAATGTACAAATGAACCAGATTGTGTACACCTCGGACAAACAATATTCTAAGCTTTACCCCAATTAAAAAAAAATTAAAACCAAGGAGAAATAATGAGACATACACTTATGGGGGTTTCTCCATGCACATTCCAATGTAATTTACAACCTAGGAACACGACTTCAGAAAGGCTCTGCTGCCCTAGTACCCAGGTTTGGGAATGGAGAAATGCTGCCTGCTTGAGGCCACTTCCCACAACAGCAGCTTTAAACCCATTGCTAAAGGTCACTAAATATTCACCAAACTTGCAGTTCGGTAAATGACACCTGCTCTCTAAAAAAATTCTGGGGTGGAAAATCGACCAAAAAATTAAACAGAGGGCAAGCTTCCAAGAAGACAATTTCAAGAGTTATATTGTACTCCCAATTGTTTCCCTTTTGTAACAGAAAAGAAAACTGCAGAGAAACATGATGAGTTTTATGAATTTTCAAAGACATGCAAACACAAATTACAAAAACCTATCAGCTCACACCAGCCAGAAGGGCCATTAGCATAAATGCTGCAAACAATAAATGCTGACGCGATTGTGGAGAAATGCGTACCCTCGATTCGAAGAGGGACGTGGTAAGAGCCACTAATGAAAACACAAAGAAGGTGCTTTGAAAAGGGTAACACGGTGCTACCAGTCAATCAATCACACCCACTGCTGGGCCTATCACCTGAGACAATGAGAATCAAAAAGCCACAGGCTGGCAATCCTGCACTCCAACAATATTTACCATAGCCAACACTTGGAAGCAATGAAAATGTCCATCAACCGAGGAATGCACAAAGTAGAAGTGGTCCACGTGCACAGTGGGAAATTACTCCAATAAAAAATAAAAATTAAATTTAAAAATCCAACAAAAGTAAAGAGACATCAGCTTGTGTGGGATTGTCCGGGCACACTCCACTCTAATTTATAACCGAGAAACAGCACAGGCCGCAAGGGCTTTTCCCTAGTTACCAGGGTGGGGAACATAGAAAGGCTGCCACCCTCAGGCAGTTACCTGCAAAAGCAGCTTTAAAGCCTGTGCTAATGGTCATTTCATAGGAAGAAGTAATGCAGGACTGTAAATGAAACCTGCCCTCAAAATGTCTTGAGGGAGGTTATGGCCAAAACATTTCAAAATGTGACACATACTTTAAGAGAAAACTTTGAAGAACTAAGGGGTAATCACAGCTTGAAAAATAAAAAGGACATGCCTTAAAGCTCAATTTCAACGGATTATGAGGCACATGCGAATTCAACCACAAAGTGGTATCAGCTCACACTTGTCAGAATAACCATCAGCAAGAAAACTACAAACAATAAATACTGAAGGTGTTGTGGAGAAATGCATACCTTCAACTTCAAGTGGGACATAACTTGGAAAGGGCCACGAATAAGAACAGAATGGAGGTGCCTTTAAAAGGTAAACATTGAGCTACCATTTGATCCAGGAGGCCCACTCCTCGACCTATAATATAATAAGAGAAAATTGGAAAGACACAGGCAGGCAAATCTGCATGGCACAGTCTTACAATAGCCAAGATATGGAGGTAACCAAAAAGTCCACCAACAGATGGGTGGACAAAGAAGAACTCCTCCATGTACAGATGGAATATTCGCTAGTGAAAAAAATGAAACAATGCCATTTGCAGCACCATAGATGAGTCTAGACGTAATCACGCCACCTGTAGTAAGTGAGAAAGCAAAAGACACATATCCTATCATATCACTTTTAGGAGTTACTTAAAAATTGATACCAATGAAGATATTGCCACAGAGAAAGGCAATCTCAGATTCATTAAAAAACTTATGGTTCACCAAATAGTAAGGGATGAGGATTGGATACATTACCATATTGGGGTTAACAGAGATATACAAACCATGTGAAATATATAACCCCCAAAAACATACGGAAGACCAGGAGAAGACTACTCAACTTTGTATCATAACCTACATGGGAAAAGGATGTGAGGAAGAATAGATACACGTTTATGTGTGAAAGAACCACATCTTGCACACCAGAACAAACAAACCATTGTAATCAAATGTGCTGGGATAAAAAATAAAAAGTAAATTACAAATATGAACAAGAAGTAATGAGACATAAACTTGAAGGGCTTTTTCCTGGCACATTCCATTCTAATTTACAACTTACAACACCACTTCCATTAAGGCTCTGTTTCCCCAGTTACCAAATTTGGTAAATGAGAAATGCTGCCACCTTGTGGCCATTTCCGGCAAGAGCAGCTTTAGCCTCACAGCTAATGGTCACAACATTCACAAGGACTCAGGGCTGTAAAGGACACCTGCCCTAAAAAACTCTGCTGAAATAGGGAATGGACAAAAAAATTCAAAACAGGCAAATGTTTCAAGAAGAGAGTATGAAGAGATAAGTTTTACTCACACACTTTAAAAAAAAAGGTAAATGGATAAAAGCTCAACCTCAGGGAGTGTTAGACCTATGCAATCTAATCTCCAAAAAGTTTCAAATTACACCAGTCGACTGACCATCAGCAAAAAGTCTACAAACCATAAATGCTGAACGGGTTTTAGAGAACTGTGTACCCTCTACCTGCTGGTGAGACGTAATGGGGTAACAGCCAATAATGAGAACAGAAAGGAGCTGTGTTTAAAAGTAAAAATGGAGGTACCATTCAATCCAGCAGGTGCACCATTGGACCTCTCACCTGAGAAGAGTAGTATCGAGAAGACACAGGCCGCAAAAGCTGCAGTACAGCCTTATTCACAATTGCCAAGACAGTGAAGCAATCAAAATGTCCAACAAGAGGTGAATGGATAAAGAAGAAGTGGTCCATGTACACAATGGAATAATAGCCATGGAAAACAATGAACCATTGCTCTCTGAGGCACCACAAATAACTCTGGAGATAATCACGAAACATGAGGTAAGTTGGAAAGCAAAAGACCTATATTCTATGATATCACTTATAGGCGTTATCTAATAACTGACACAAAGGAACATATTTCCACAGAGAAAGACACTCACGGACTTAGAAAACAAACTATGCTCATCTAAAAGGAAAGGTGGGGGGAATGGATAAATTAAGATTAGTGTTACTATATGTATACAAACACATATTATATACATATCACAAAAAGACCGACCATATAGCAAGGGAGGTCTGCGGAACCCTCAGTAACATTTTACATGGGAAGAGCATCTGTACTTGAATAGACAAATATAATGTACAAATGAACCAGATTGTGTACACCTCGGACAAACAATATTCTAAGCTTTACCCCAATTAAAAAAAAATTAAAACCAAGGAGAAATAATGAGACATACACTTATGGGGGTTTCTCCATGCACATTCCAATGTAATTTACAACCTAGGAACACGACTTCAGAAAGGCTCTGCTGCCCTAGTACCCAGGTTTGGGAATGGAGAAATGCTGCCTGCTTGAGGCCACTTCCCACAACAGCAGCTTTAAACCCATTGCTAAAGGTCACTAAATATTCACCAAACTTGCAGTTCGGTAAATGACACCTGCTCTCTAAAAAAATTCTGGGGTGGAAAATCGACCAAAAAATTAAACAGAGGGCAAGCTTCCAAGAAGACAATTTCAAGAGTTATATTGTACTCCCAATTGTTTCCCTTTTGTAACAGAAAAGAAAACTGCAGAGAAACATGATGAGTTTTATGAATTTTCAAAGACATGCAAACACAAATTACAAAAACCTATCAGCTCACACCAGCCAGAAGGGCCATTAGCATAAATGCTGCAAACAATAAATGCTGACGCGATTGTGGAGAAATGCGTACCCTCGATTCGAAGAGGGACGTGGTAAGAGCCACTAATGAAAACACAAAGAAGGTGCTTTGAAAAGGGTAACACGGTGCTACCAGTCAATCAATCACACCCACTGCTGGGCCTATCACCTGAGACAATGAGAATCAAAAAGCCACAGGCTGGCAATCCTGCACTCCAACAATATTTACCATAGCCAACACTTGGAAGCAATGAAAATGTCCATCAACCGAGGAATGCACAAAGTAGAAGTGGTCCACGTGCACAGTGGGAAATTACTCCAATAAAAAATAAAAATTAAATTTAAAAATCCAACAAAAGTAAAGAGACATCAGCTTGTGTGGGATTGTCCGGGCACACTCCACTCTAATTTATAACCGAGAAACAGCACAGGCCGCAAGGGCTTTTCCCTAGTTACCAGGGTGGGGAACATAGAAAGGCTGCCACCCTCAGGCAGTTACCTGCAAAAGCAGCTTTAAAGCCTGTGCTAATGGTCATTTCATAGGAAGAAGTAATGCAGGACTGTAAATGAAACCTGCCCTCAAAATGTCTTGAGGGAGGTTATGGCCAAAACATTTCAAAATGTGACACATACTTTAAGAGAAAACTTTGAAGAACTAAGGGGTAATCACAGCTTGAAAAATAAAAAGGACATGCCTTAAAGCTCAATTTCAACGGATTATGAGGCACATGCGAATTCAACCACAAAGTGGTATCAGCTCACACTTGTCAGAATAACCATCAGCAAGAAAACTACAAACAATAAATACTGAAGGTGTTGTGGAGAAATGCATACCTTCAACTTCAAGTGGGACATAACTTGGAAAGGGCCACGAATAAGAACAGAATGGAGGTGCCTTTAAAAGGTAAACATTGAGCTACCATTTGATCCAGGAGGCCCACTCCTCGACCTATAATATAATAAGAGAAAATTGGAAAGACACAGGCAGGCAAATCTGCATGGCACAGTCTTACAATAGCCAAGATATGGAGGTAACCAAAAAGTCCACCAACAGATGGGTGGACAAAGAAGAACTCCTCCATGTACAGATGGAATATTCGCTAGTGAAAAAAATGAAACAATGCCATTTGCAGCACCATAGATGAGTCTAGACGTAATCACGCCACCTGTAGTAAGTGAGAAAGCAAAAGACACATATCCTATCATATCACTTTTAGGAGTTACTTAAAAATTGATACCAATGAAGATATTGCCACAGAGAAAGGCAATCTCAGATTCATTAAAAAACTTATGGTTCACCAAATAGTAAGGGATGAGGATTGGATACATTACCATATTGGGGTTAACAGAGATATACAAACCATGTGAAATATATAACCCCCAAAAACATACGGAAGACCAGGAGAAGACTACTCAACTTTGTATCATAACCTACATGGGAAAAGGATGTGAGGAAGAATAGATACACGTTTATGTGTGAAAGAACCACATCTTGCACACCAGAACAAACAAACCATTTTAATCAAATGTGCTGGGATAAAAAATAAAAAGTAAATTACAAATATGAACAAGAAGTAATGAGACATAAACTTGAAGGGCTTTTTCCTGGCACATTCCATTCTAATTTACAACTTACAACACCACTTCCATTAAGGCTCTGTTTCCCCAGTTACCAAATTTGGTAAATGAGAAATGCTGCCACCTTGTGGCCATTTCCGGCAAGAGCAGCTTTAGCCTCACAGCTAATGGTCACAACATTCACAAGGACTCAGGGCTGTAAAGGACACCTGCCCTAAAAAACTCTGCTGAAATAGGGAATGGACAAAAAAATTCAAAACAGGCAAATGTTTCAAGAAGAGAGTATGAAGAGATAAGTTTTACTCACACACTTTAAAAAAAAAGGTAAATGGATAAAAGCTCAACCTCAGGGAGTGTTAGACCTATGCAATCTAATCTCCAAAAAGTTTCAAATTACACCAGTCGACTGACCATCAGCAAAAAGTCTACAAACCATAAATGCTGAACGGGTTTTAGAGAACTGTGTACCCTCTACCTGCTGGTGAGACGTAAAGGGGTAACAGCCAATAATGAGAACAGAAAGGAGCTGTGTTTAAAAGTAAAAATGGAGGTACCATTCAATCCAGCAGGTGCACCATTGGACCTCTCACCTGAGAAGAGTAGTATCGAGAAGACACAGGCCGCAAAAGCTGCAGTACAGCCTTATTCACAATTGCCAAGACAGTGAAGCAATCAAAATGTCCAACAAGAGGTGAATGGATAAAGAAGAAGTGGTCCATGTACACAATGGAATAATAGCCATGGAAAACAATGAACCATTGCTCTCTGAGGCACCACAAATAACTCTGGAGATAATCACGAAACATGAGGTAAGTTGGAAAGCAAAAGACCTATATTCTATGATATCACTTATAGGCGTTATCTAATAACTGACACAAAGGAACATATTTCCACAGAGAAAGACACTCACGGACTTAGAAAACAAACTATGCTCATCTAAAAGGAAAGGTGGGGGGAATGGATAAATTAAGATTAGTGTTACTATATGTATACAAACACATATTATATACATATCACAAAAAGACCGACCATATAGCAAGGGAGGTCTGCGGAACCCTCAGTAACATTTTACATGGGAAGAGCATCTGTACTTGAATAGACAAATATAATGTACAAATGAACCAGATTGTGTACACCTCGGACAAACAATATTCTAAGCTTTACCCCAATTAAAAAAAAATTAAAACCAAGGAGAAATAATGAGACATACACTTATGGGGGTTTCTCCATGCACATTCCAATGTAATTTACAACCTAGGAACACGACTTCAGAAAGGCTCTGCTGCCCTAGTACCCAGGTTTGGGAATGGAGAAATGCTGCCTGCTTGAGGCCACTTCCCACAACAGCAGCTTTAAACCCATTGCTAAAGGTCACTAAATATTCACCAAACTTGCAGTTCGGTAAATGACACCTGCTCTCTAAAAAAATTCTGGGGTGGAAAATCGACCAAAAAATTAAACAGAGGGCAAGCTTCCAAGAAGACAATTTCAAGAGTTATATTGTACTCCCAATTGTTTCCCTTTTGTAACAGAAAAGAAAACTGCAGAGAAACATGATGAGTTTTATGAATTTTCAAAGACATGCAAACACAAATTACAAAAACCTATCAGCTCACACCAGCCAGAAGGGCCATTAGCATAAATGCTGCAAACAATAAATGCTGACGCGATTGTGGAGAAATGCGTACCCTCGATTCGAAGAGGGACGTGGTAAGAGCCACTAATGAAAACACAAAGAAGGTGCTTTGAAAAGGGTAACACGGTGCTACCAGTCAATCAATCACACCCACTGCTGGGCCTATCACCTGAGACAATGAGAATCAAAAAGCCACAGGCTGGCAATCCTGCACTCCAACAATATTTACCATAGCCAACACTTGGAAGCAATGAAAATGTCCATCAACCGAGGAATGCACAAAGTAGAAGTGGTCCACGTGCACAGTGGGAAATTACTCCAATAAAAAATAAAAATTAAATTTAAAAATCCAACAAAAGTAAAGAGACATCAGCTTGTGTGGGATTGTCCGGGCACACTCCACTCTAATTTATAACCGAGAAACAGCACAGGCCGCAAGGGCTTTTCCCTAGTTACCAGGGTGGGGAACATAGAAAGGCTGCCACCCTCAGGCAGTTACCTGCAAAAGCAGCTTTAAAGCCTGTGCTAATGGTCATTTCATAGGAAGAAGTAATGCAGGACTGTAAATGAAACCTGCCCTCAAAATGTCTTGAGGGAGGTTATGGCCAAAACATTTCAAAATGTGACACATACTTTAAGAGAAAACTTTGAAGAACTAAGGGGTAATCACAGCTTGAAAAATAAAAAGGACATGCCTTAAAGCTCAATTTCAACGGATTATGAGGCACATGCGAATTCAACCACAAAGTGGTATCAGCTCACACTTGTCAGAATAACCATCAGCAAGAAAACTACAAACAATAAATACTGAAGGTGTTGTGGAGAAATGCATACCTTCAACTTCAAGTGGGACATAACTTGGAAAGGGCCACGAATAAGAACAGAATGGAGGTGCCTTTAAAAGGTAAACATTGAGCTACCATTTGATCCAGGAGGCCCACTCCTCGACCTATAATATAATAAGAGAAAATTGGAAAGACACAGGCAGGCAAATCTGCATGGCACAGTCTTACAATAGCCAAGATATGGAGGTAACCAAAAAGTCCACCAACAGATGGGTGGACAAAGAAGAACTCCTCCATGTACAGATGGAATATTCGCTAGTGAAAAAAATGAAACAATGCCATTTGCAGCACCATAGATGAGTCTAGACGTAATCACGCCACCTGTAGTAAGTGAGAAAGCAAAAGACACATATCCTATCATATCACTTTTAGGAGTTACTTAAAAATTGATACCAATGAAGATATTGCCACAGAGAAAGGCAATCTCAGATTCATTAAAAAACTTATGGTTCACCAAATAGTAAGGGATGAGGATTGGATACATTACCATATTGGGGTTAACAGAGATATACAAACCATGTGAAATATATAACCCCCAAAAACATACGGAAGACCAGGAGAAGACTACTCAACTTTGTATCATAACCTACATGGGAAAAGGATGTGAGGAAGAATAGATACACGTTTATGTGTGAAAGAACCACATCTTGCACACCAGAACAAACAAACCATTGTAATCAAATGTGCTGGGATAAAAAATAAAAAGTAAATTACAAATATGAACAAGAAGTAATGAGACATAAACTTGAAGGGCTTTTTCCTGGCACATTCCATTCTAATTTACAACTTACAACACCACTTCCATTAAGGCTCTGTTTCCCCAGTTACCAAATTTGGTAAATGAGAAATGCTGCCACCTTGTGGCCATTTCCGGCAAGAGCAGCTTTAGCCTCACAGCTAATGGTCACAACATTCACAAGGACTCAGGGCTGTAAAGGACACCTGCCCTAAAAAACTCTGCTGAAATAGGGAATGGACAAAAAAATTCAAAACAGGCAAATGTTTCAAGAAGAGAGTATGAAGAGATAAGTTTTACTCACACACTTTAAAAAAAAAGGTAAATGGATAAAAGCTCAACCTCAGGGAGTGTTAGACCTATGCAATCTAATCTCCAAAAAGTTTCAAATTACACCAGTCGACTGACCATCAGCAAAAAGTCTACAAACCATAAATGCTGAACGGGTTTTAGAGAACTGTGTACCCTCTACCTGCTGGTGAGACGTAATGGGGTAACAGCCAATAATGAGAACAGAAAGGAGCTGTGTTTAAAAGTAAAAATGGAGGTACCATTCAATCCAGCAGGTGCACCATTGGACCTCTCACCTGAGAAGAGTAGTATCGAGAAGACACAGGCCGCAAAAGCTGCAGTACAGCCTTATTCACAATTGCCAAGACAGTGAAGCAATCAAAATGTCCAACAAGAGGTGAATGGATAAAGAAGAAGTGGTCCATGTACACAATGGAATAATAGCCATGGAAAACAATGAACCATTGCTCTCTGAGGCACCACAAATAACTCTGGAGATAATCACGAAACATGAGGTAAGTTGGAAAGCAAAAGACCTATATTCTATGATATCACTTATAGGCGTTATCTAATAACTGACACAAAGGAACATATTTCCACAGAGAAAGACACTCACGGACTTAGAAAACAAACTATGCTCATCTAAAAGGAAAGGTGGGGGGAATGGATAAATTAAGATTAGTGTTACTATATGTATACAAACACATATTATATACATATCACAAAAAGACCGACCATATAGCAAGGGAGGTCTGCGGAAGCCTCAGTAACATTTTACATGGGAAGAGCATCTGTACTTGAATAGACAAATATAATGTACAAATGAACCAGATTGTGTACACCTCGGACAAACAATATTCTAAGCTTTACCCCAATTAAAAAAAAATTAAAACCAAGAAGAAATAATGAGACATACACTTATGGGGGTTTCTCCATGCACATTCCAATGTAATTTACAACCTAGGAACACGACTTCAGAAAGGCTCTGCTGCCCTAGTACCCAGGTTTGGGAATGGAGAAATGCTGCCTGCTTGAGGCCACTTCCCACAACAGCAGCTTTAAACCCATTGCTAAAGGTCACTAAATATTCACCAAACTTGCAGTTCGGTAAATGACACCTGCTCTCTAAAAAAATTCTGGGGTGGAAAATCGACCAAAAAATTAAACAGAGGGCAAGCTTCCAAGAAGACAATTTCAAGAGTTATATTGTACTCCCAATTGTTTCCCTTTTGTAACAGAAAAGAAAACTGCAGAGAAACATGATGAGTTTTATGAATTTTCAAAGACATGCAAACACAAATTACAAAAACCTATCAGCTCACACCAGCCAGAAGGGCCATTAGCATAAATGCTGCAAACAATAAATGCTGACGCGATTGTGGAGAAATGCGTACCCTCGATTCGAAGAGGGACGTGGTAAGAGCCACTAATGAAAACACAAAGAAGGTGCTTTGAAAAGGGTAACACGGTGCTACCAGTCAATCAATCACACCCACTGCTGGGCCTATCACCTGAGACAATGAGAATCAAAAAGCCACAGGCTGGAAATCCTGCACTCCAACAATATTTACCATAGCCAACACTTGGAAGCAATGAAAATGTCCATCAACCGAGGAATGCACAAAGTAGAAGTGGTCCACGTGCACAGTGGGAAATTACTCCAATAAAAAATAAAAATTAAATTTAAAAATCCAACAAAAGTAAAGAGACATCAGCTTGTGTGGGATTGTCCGGGCACACTCCACTCTAATTTATAACCGAGAAACAGCACAGGCCGCAAGGGCTTTTCCCTAGTTACCAGGGTGGGGAACATAGAAAGGCTGCCACCCTCAGGCAGTTACCTGCAAAAGCAGCTTTAAAGCCTGTGCTAATGGTCATTTCATAGGAAGAAGTAATGCAGGACTGTAAATGAAACCTGCCCTCAAAATGTCTTGAGGGAGGTTATGGCCAAAACATTTCAAAATGTGACACATACTTTAAGAGAAAACTTTGAAGAACTAAGGGGTAATCACAGCTTGAAAAATAAAAAGGACATGCCTTAAAGCTCAATTTCAACGGATTATGAGGCACATGCGAATTCAACCACAAAGTGGTATCAGCTCACACTTGTCAGAATAACCATCAGCAAGAAAACTACAAACAATAAATACTGAAGGTGTTGTGGAGAAATGCATACCTTCAACTTCAAGTGGGACATAACTTGGAAAGGGCCACGAATAAGAACAGAATGGAGGTGCCTTTAAAAGGTAAACATTGAGCTACCATTTGATCCAGGAGGCCCACTCCTCGACCTATAATATAATAAGAGAAAATTGGAAAGACACAGGCAGGCAAATCTGCATGGCACAGTCTTACAATAGCCAAGATATGGAGGTAACCAAAAAGTCCACCAACAGATGGGTGGACAAAGAAGAACTCCTCCATGTACAGATGGAATATTCGCTAGTGAAAAAAATGAAACAATGCCATTTGCAGCACCATAGATGAGTCTAGACGTAATCACGCCACCTGTAGTAAGTGAGAAAGCAAAAGACACATATCCTATCATATCACTTTTAGGAGTTACTTAAAAATTGATACCAATGAAGATATTGCCACAGAGAAAGGCAATCTCAGATTCATTAAAAAACTTATGGTTCACCAAATAGTAAGGGATGAGGATTGGATACATTACCATATTGGGGTTAACAGAGATATACAAACCATGTGAAATATATAACCCCCAAAAACATACGGAAGACCAGGAGAAGACTACTCAACTTTGTATCATAACCTACATGGGAAAAGGATGTGAGGAAGAATAGATACACGTTTATGTGTGAAAGAACCACATCTTGCACACCAGAACAAACAAACCATTGTAATCAAATGTGCTGGGATAAAAAATAAAAAGTAAATTACAAATATGAACAAGAAGTAATGAGACATAAACTTGAAGGGCTTTTTCCTGGCACATTCCATTCTAATTTACAACTTACAACACCACTTCCATTAAGGCTCTGTTTCCCCAGTTACCAAATTTGGTAAATGAGAAATGCTGCCACCTTGTGGCCATTTCCGGCAAGAGCAGCTTTAGCCTCACAGCTAATGGTCACAACATTCACAAGGACTCAGGGCTGTAAAGGACACCTGCCCTAAAAAACTCTGCTGAAATAGGGAATGGACAAAAAAATTCAAAACAGGCAAATGTTTCAAGAAGAGAGTATGAAGAGATAAGTTTTACTCACACACTTAAAAAAAAAAGGTAAATGGATAAAAGCTCAACCTCAGGGAGTGTTAGACCTATGCAATCTAATCTCCAAAAAGTTTCAAATTACACCAGTCGACTGACCATCAGCAAAAAGTCTACAAACAATAAATGCTGAACGGGTTTTAGAGAACTGTGTACCCTCTACCTGCTGGTGAGACGTAAAGGGGTAACAGCCAATAATGAGAACAGAAAGGAGCTGTGTTTAAAAGTAAAAATGGAGGTACCATTCAATCCAGCAGGTGCACCATTGGACCTCTCACCTGAGAAGAGTAGTATCGAGAAGACACAGGCCGCAAAAGCTGCAGTACAGCCTTATTCACAATTGCCAAGACAGTGAAGCAATCAAAATGTCCAACAAGAGGTGAATGGATAAAGAAGAAGTGGTCCATGTACACAATGGAATAATAGCCATGGAAAACAATGAACCATTGCTCTCTGAGGCACCACAAATAACTCTGGAGATAATCACGAAACATGAGGTAAGTTGGAAAGCAAAAGACCTATATTCTATGATATCACTTATAGGCGTTATCTAATAACTGACACAAAGGAACATATTTCCACAGAGAAAGACACTCACGGACTTAGAAAACAAACTATGCTCATCTAAAAGGAAAGGTGGGGGGAATGGATAAATTAAGATTAGTGTTACTATATGTATACAAACACATATTATATACATATCACAAAAAGACCGACCATATAGCAAGGGAGGTCTGCGGAACCCTCAGTAACATTTTACATGGGAAGAGCATCTGTACTTGAATAGACAAATATAATGTACAAATGAACCAGATTGTGTACACCTCGGACAAACAATATTCTAAGCTTTACCCCAATTAAAAAAAAATTAAAGCCAAGGAGAAATAATGAGACATACACTTATGGGGGTTTCTCCATGCACATTCCAATGTAATTTACAACCTAGGAACACGACTTCAGAAAGGCTCTGCTGCCCTAGTACCCAGGTTTGGGAATGGAGAAATGCTGCCTGCTTGAGGCCACTTCCCACAACAGCAGCTTTAAACCCATTGCTAAAGGTCACTAAATATTCACCAAACTTGCAGTTCGGTAAATGACACCTGCTCTCTAAAAAAATTCTGGGGTGGAAAATCGACCAAAAAATTAAACAGAGGGCAAGCTTCCAAGAAGACAATTTCAAGAGTTATATTGTACTCCCAATTGTTTCCTTTTTGTAACAGAAAAGAAAACTGCAGAGAAACATGATGAGTTTTATGAATTTTCAAAGACATGCAAACACAAATTACAAAAACCTATCAGCTCACACCAGCCAGAAGGGCCATTAGCATAAATGCTGCAAACAATAAATGCTGACGCGATTGTGGAGAAATGCGTACCCTCGATTCGAAGAGGGACGTGGTAAGAGCCACTAATGAAAACACAAAGAAGGTGCTTTGAAAATGGTAACACGGTGCTACCAGTCAATCAATCACACCCACTGCTGGGCCTATCACCTGAGACAATGAGAATCAAAAAGCCACAGGCTGGAAATCCTGCACTCCAACAATATTTACCATAGCCAACACTTGGAAGCAATGAAAATGTCCATCAACCGAGGAATGCACAAAGTAGAAGTGGTCCACGTGCACAGTGGGAAATTACTCCAATAAAAAATAAAAATTAAATTTAAAAATCCAACAAAAGTAAAGAGACATCAGCTTGTGTGGGATTGTCCGGGCACACTCCACTCTAATTTATAACCGAGAAACAGCACAGGCCGCAAGGGCTTTTCCCTAGTTACCAGGGTGGGGAACATAGAAAGGTTGCCACCCTCAGGGAGTTACCTGCAAAAGCAGCTTTAAAGCCTGTGCTAATGGTCATTTCATAGGAAGAAGTAATGCAGGACTGTAAATGAAACCTGCCCTCAAAATGTCTTGAGGGAGGTTATGGCCAAAACATTTCAAAATGTGACTCATACTTTAAGAGAAAACTTTGAAGAACTAAGGGGTAATCACAGCTTGAAAAATAAAAAGGACATGCCTTAAAGCTCAATTTCAACGGATTATGAGGCACATGCGAATTCAACCACAAAGTGGTATCAGCTCACACTTGTCAGAATAACCATCAGCAAGAAAACTACAAACAATAAATACTGAAGGTGTTGTGGAGAAATGCATACCTTCAACTTCAAGTGGGACATAACTTGGAAAGGGCCACGAATAAGAACAGAATGGAGGTGCCTTTAAAAGGTAAACATTGAGCTACCATATGATCCAGGAGGCCCACTCCTCGACCTATAATATAATAAGAGAAAATTGGAAAGACACAGGCAGGCAAATCTGCATGGCACAGTCTTACAATAGCCAAGATATGGAGGTAACCAAAAAGTCCACCAACAGATGGGTGGACAAAGAAGAACTCCTCCATGTACAGATGGAATATTCGCTAGTGAAAAAAATGAAACAATGCCATTTGCAGCACCATAGATGAGTCTAGACGTAATCACGCCACCTGTAGTAAGTGAGAAAGCAAAAGACACATATCCTATCATATCACTTTTAGGAGTTACTTAAAAATTGATACCAATGAAGATATTGCCACAGAGAAAGGCAATCTCAGATTCATTAAAAAACTTATGGTTCACCAAATAGTAAGGGATGAGGATTGGATACATTACCATATTGGGGTTAACAGAGATATACAAACCATGTGAAATATATAACCCCCAAAAACATACGGAAGACCAGGAGAAGACTACTCAACTTTGTATCATAACCTACATGGGAAAAGGATGTGAGGAAGAATAGATACACGTTTATGTGTGAAAGAACCACATCTTGCACACCAGAACAAACAAACCATTGTAATCAAATGTGCTGGGATAAAAAATAAAAAGTAAATTACAAATATGAACAAGAAGTAATGAGACATAAACTTGAAGGGCTTTTTCCTGGCACATTCCATTCTAATTTACAACTTACAACACCACTTCCATTAAGGCTCTGTTTCCCCAGTTACCAAATTTGGTAAATGAGAAATGCTGCCACCTTGTGGCCATTTCCGGCAAGAGCAGCTTTAGCCTCACAGCTAATGGTCACAACATTCACAAGGACTCAGGGCTGTAAAGGACACCTGCCCTAAAAAACTCTGCTGAAATAGGGAATGGACAAAAAAATTCAAAACAGGCAAATGTTTCAAGAAGAGAGTATGAAGAGATAAGTTTTACTCACACACTTTAAAAAAAAAGGTAAATGGATAAAAGCTCAACCTCAGGGAGTGTTAGACCTATGCAATCTAATCTCCAAAAAGTTTCAAATTACACCAGTCGACTGACCATCAGCAAAAAGTCTACAAACAATAAATGCTGAACGGGTTTTAGAGAACTGTGTACCCTCTACCTGCTGGTGAGACGTAATGGGGTAACAGCCAATAATGAGAACAGAAAGGAGCTGTGTTTAAAAGTAAAAATGGAGGTACCATTCAATCCAGCAGGTGCACCATTGGACCTCTCACCTGAGAAGAGTAGTATCGAGAAGACACAGGCCGCAAAAGCTGCAGTACAGCCTTATTCACAATTGCCAAGACAGTGAAGCAATCAAAATGTCCAACAAGAGGTGAATGGATAAAGAAGAAGTGGTCCATGTACACAATGGAATAATAGCCATGGAAAACAATGAACCATTGCTCTCTGAGGCACCACAAATAACTCTGGAGATAATCACGAAACATGAGGTAAGTTGGAAAGCAAAAGACCTATATTCTATGATATCACTTATAGGCGTTATCTAATAACTGACACAAAGGAACATATTTCCACAGAGAAAGACACTCACGGACTTAGAAAACAAACTATGCTCATCTAAAAGGAAAGGTGGGGGGAATGGATAAATTAAGATTAGTGTTACTATATGTATACAAACACATATTATATACATATCACAAAAAGACCGACCATATAGCAAGGGAGGTCTGCGGAAGCCTCAGTAACATTTTACATGGGAAGAGCATCTGTACTTGAATAGACAAATATAATGTACAAATGAACCAGATTGTGTACACCTCGGACAAACAATATTCTAAGCTTTACCCCAATTAAAAAAAAATTAAAACCAAGAAGAAATAATGAGACATACACTTATGGGGGTTTCTCCATGCACATTCCAATGTAATTTACAACCTAGGAACACGACTTCAGAAAGGCTCTGCTGCCCTAGTACCCAGGTTTGGGAATGGAGAAATGCTGCCTGCTTGAGGCCACTTCCCACAACAGCAGCTTTAAACCCATTGCTAAAGGTCACTAAATATTCACCAAACTTGCAGTTCGGTAAATGACACCTGCTCTCTAAAAAAATTCTGGGGTGGAAAATCGACCAAAAAATTAAACAGAGGGCAAGCTTCCAAGAAGACAATTTCAAGAGTTATATTGTACTCCCAATTGTTTCCCTTTTGTAACAGAAAAGAAAACTACAGAGAAACATGATGAGTTTTATGAATTTTCAAAGACATGCAAACACAAATTACAAAAACCTATCAGCTCACACCAGCCAGAAGGGCCATTAGCATAAATGCTGCAAACAATAAATGCTGATGCGATTGTGGAGAAATGCGTACCCTCGATTCGAAGAGGGACGTGGTAAGAGCCACTAATGAAAACACAAAGAAGGTGCTTTGAAAAGGGTAACACGGTGCTACCAGTCAATCAATCACACCCACTGCTGGGCCTATCACCTGAGACAATGAGAATCAAAAAGCCACAGGCTGGCAATCCTGCACTCCAACAATATTTACCATAGCCAACACTTGGAAGCAATGAAAATGTCCATCAACCGAGGAATGCACAAAGTAGAAGTGGTCCACGTGCACAGTGGGAAATTACTCCAATAAAAAATAAAAATTAAATTTAAAAATCCAACAAAAGTAAAGAGACATCAGCTTGTGTGGGATTGTCCGGGCACACTCCACTCTAATTTATAACCGAGAAACAGCACAGGCCGCAAGGGCTTTTCCCTAGTTACCAGGGTGGGGAACATAGAAAGGCTGCCACCCTCAGGCAGTTACCTGCAAAAGCAGCTTTAAAGCCTGTGCTAATGGTCATTTCATAGGAAGAAGTAATGCAGGACTGTAAATGAAACCTGCCCTCAAAATGTCTTGAGGGAGGTTATGGCCAAAACATTTCAAAATGTGACACATACTTTAAGAGAAAACTTTGAAGAACTAAGGGGTAATCACAGCTTGAAAAATAAAAAGGACATGCCTTAAAGCTCAATTTCAACGGATTATGAGGCACATGCGAATTCAACCACAAAGTGGTATCAGCTCACACTTGTCAGAATAACCATCAGCAAGAAAACTACAAACAATAAATACTGAAGGTGTTGTGGAGAAATGCATACCTTCAACTTCAAGTGGGACATAACTTGGAAAGGGCCACGAATAAGAACAGAATGGAGGTGCCTTTAAAAGGTAAACATTGAGCTACCATTTGATCCAGGAGGCCCACTCCTCGACCTATAATATAATAAGAGAAAATTGGAAAGACACAGGCAGGCAAATCTGCATGGCACAGTCTTACAATAGCCAAGATATGGAGGTAACCAAAAAGTCCACCAACAGATGGGTGGACAAAGAAGAACTCCTCCATGTACAGATGGAATATTCGCTAGTGAAAAAAATGAAACAATGCCATTTGCAGCACCATAGATGAGTCTAGACGTAATCACGCCACCTGTAGTAAGTGAGAAAGCAAAAGACACATATCCTATCATATCACTTTTAGGAGTTACTTAAAAATTGATACCAATGAAGATATTTCCACAGAGAAAGGCAATCTCAGATTCATTAAAAAACTTATGGTTCACCAAATAGTAAGGGATGAGGATTGGATACATTACCATATTGGGGTTAACAGAGATATACAAACCATGTGAAATATATAACCCCCAAAAACATACGGAAGACCAGGAGAAGACTACTCAACTTTGTATCATAACCTACATGGGAAAAGGATGTGAGGAAGAATAGATACACGTTTATGTGTGAAAGAACCACATCTTGCACACCAGAACAAACAAACCATTGTAATCAAATGTGCTGGGATAAAAAATAAAAAGTAAATTACAAATATGAACAAGAAGTAATGAGACATAAACTTGAAGGGCTTTTTCCTGGCACATTCCATTCTAATTTACAACTTACAACACCACTTCCATTAAGGCTCTGTTTCCCCAGTTACCAAATTTGGTAAATGAGAAATGCTGCCACCTTGTGGCCATTTCCGGCAAGAGCAGCTTTAGCCTCACAGCTAATGGTCACAACATTCACAAGGACTGAGGGCTGTAAAGGACACCTGCCCTAAAAAACTCTGCTGAAATAGGGAATGGACAAAAAAATTCAAAACAGGCAAATGTTTCAAGAAGAGAGTATGAAGAGATAAGTTTTACTCACACACTTTAAAAAAAAAGGTAAATGGATAAAAGCTCAACCTCAGGGAGTGTTAGACCTATGCAATCTAATCTCCAAAAAGTTTCAAATTACACCAGTCGACTGACCATCAGCAAAAAGTCTACAAACAATAAATGCTGAACGGGTTTTAGAGAACTGTGTACCCTCTACCTGCTGGTGAGACGTAATGGGGTAACAGCCAATAATGAGAACAGAAAGGAGCTGTGTTTAAAAGTAAAAATGGAGGTACCATTCAATCCAGCAGGTGCACCATTGGACCTCTCACCTGAGAAGAGTAGTATCGAGAAGACACAGGCCGCAAAAGCTGCAGTACAGCCTTATTCACAATTGCCAAGACAGTGAAGCAATCAAAATGTCCAACAAGAGGTGAATGGATAAAGAAGAAGTGGTCCATGTACACAATGGAATAATAGCCATAGAAAACAATGAACCATTGCTCTCTGAGGCACCACAAATAACTCTGGAGATAATCACGAAACATGAGGTAAGTTGGAAAGCAAAAGACCTATATTCTATGATATCACTTATAGGCGTTATCTAATAACTGACACAAAGGAACATATTTCCACAGAGAAAGACACTCACGGACTTAGAAAACAAACTATGCTCATCTAAAAGGAAAGGTGGGGGGAATGGATAAATTAAGATTAGTGTTACTATATGTATACAAACACATATTATATACATATCACAAAAAGACCGACCATATAGCAAGGGAGGTCTGCGGAACCCTCAGTAACATTTTACATGGGAAGAGCATCTGTACTTGAATAGACAAATATAATGTACAAATGAACCAGATTGTGTACACCTCGGACAAACAATATTCTAAGCTTTACCCCAATTAAAAAAAAATTAAAACCAAGAAGAAATAATGAGACATACACTTATGGGGGTTTCTCCATGCACATTCCAATGTAATTTACAACCTAGGAACACGACTTCAGAAAGGCTCTGCTGCCCTAGTACCCAGGTTTGGGAATGGAGAAATGCTGCCTGCTTGAGGCCACTTCCCACAACAGCAGCTTTAAACCCATTGCTAAAGGTCACTAAATATTCACCAAACTTGCAGTTCGGTAAATGACACCTGCTCTCTAAAAAAATTCTGGGGTGGAAAATCGACCAAAAAATTAAACAGAGGGCAAGCTTCCAAGAAGACAATTTCAAGAGTTATATTGTACTCCCAATTGTTTCCTTTTTGTAACAGAAAAGAAAACTGCAGAGAAACATGATGAGTTTTATGAATTTTCAAAGACATGCAAACACAAATTACAAAAACCTATCAGCTCACACCAGCCAGAAGGGCCATTAGCATAAATGCTGCAAACAATAAATGCTGACGCGATTGTGGAGAAATGCGTACCCTCGATTCGAAGAGGGACGTGGTAAGAGCCACTAATGAAAACACAAAGAAGGTGCTTTGAAAAGGGTAACACGGTGCTACCAGTCAATCAATCACACCCACTGCTGGGCCTATCACCTGAGACAATGAGAATCAAAAAGCCACAGGCTGGCAATCCTGCACTCCAACAATATTTACCATAGCCAACACTTGGAAGCAATGAAAATGTCTATCAACCGAGGAATGCACAAAGTAGAAGTGGTCCACGTGCACAGTGGGAAATTACTCCAATAAAAAATAAAAAATAAATTTAAAAATCCAACAAAAGTAAAGAGACATCAGCTTGTGTGGGATTGTCCGGGCACACAGCACTCTAATTTATAACCGAGTAAAACCACAGGCCGCAAGGGCTTTTCCCTAGTTACCAGGGTGGGGAACATAGAAAGGCTGCCACCCTCAGGCAGTTACCTGCAAAAGCAGCTTTAAAGCCTGTGCTAATGGTCATTTCATAGGAAGAAGTAATGCAGGACTGTAAATGAAACCTGCCCTCAAAATGTCTTGAGGGAGGTTATGGCCAAAACATTTCAAAATGTGACACATACTTTAAGAGAAAACTTTGAAGAACTAAGGGGTAATCACAGCTTGAAAAATAAAAAGGACATGCCTTAAAGCTCAATTTCAACGGATTATGAGGCACATGCGAATTCAACCACAAAGTGGTATCAGCTCACACTTGTCAGAATAACCATCAGCAAGAAAACTACAAACAATAAATACTGAAGGTGTTGTGGAGAAATGCATACCTTCAACTTCAAGTGGGACATAACTTGGAAAGGGCCACGAATAAGAACAGAATGGAGGTGCCTTTAAAAGGTAAACATTGAGCTACCATATGATCCAGGAGGCCCACTCCTCGACCTATAATATAATAAGAGAAAATTGGAAAGACACAGGCAGGCAAATCTGCATGGCACAGTATTACAATAGCCAAGATATGGAAGTAACCAAAAAGTCCACCAAGAGGTGGGTGGACAAAGAAGAACTCCTCCATGTACAGATGGAATATTCGCTAGTGAAAAAAATGAAACAATGCCATTTGCAGCACCATAGATGAGTCTAGACGTAATCACGCCACCTGTAGTAAGTGAGAAAGCAAAAGACTCATATCCTATCATATCACTTTTAGGAGTTACTTAAAAATTGATACCAATGAAGATATTTCCACAGAGAAAGGCAATCTCAGATTCATTAAAAAACTTATGGTTCACCAAATAGAAAGGGATGAGGTTTGGGTACATTACCATATTGGGGTTAACAGAAATATACAAACCATGTGAAATATATAACGACCAAAAACGTACGGAAGACCAGGAGAAGACTACTCAACTTTGTATCATAACCTACATGGGAAAAGGATGTGAGGAAGAATAGATACACGTTTATGTGTGAAAGAACCACATCTTGCACACCTAGAACAAACCATTGTAATCAAATGTGCTGGGATAAAAAATAAAAAGTAAATTACAAATATGAACAAGAAGTAATGAGACATAAACTTGAAGGGCTTTTTCCTGGCACATTCCATTCTAATTTACAACCTACAACACCACTTCAATTAAGGCTCTGTTTCCCCAGTTACCAAATTAGGTAAATGAGAAATGCTGCCCCCTTGTGGCCATTTCCTGAAAGAGCAGCTTTAAACTCACAGCTAATGGTCACTTAACATTCACAAAGACTCAGGGCTGTAAAGGACACCTGCCCTAAGAAACTGTGCTGAAGGAGGGAATGGACAAAAAAATTCAAAACAGGCAAATGTTTCAAGAAGAGAGTATGAAGAGATAAGTTTTACTCACACACTTTAAAAAAAAGGTAAATGGATAAAAGCTCAACCTCAGGGAGTGTTAGACCTATGCAATCTAATCTCCAAAAAGTTTCAACTTACACCAGTCGACTGACCATCAGCAAAAAGTCTACAAACAATAAATGCTGAACGGGTTTTAGAGAACTGTGTACCCTCTACCTGCTGGTGAGACGTAAAGGGGTAACAGCCAATAATGAGAACAGAAAGGAGCTGTGTTTAAAAGTAAAAATGGAAGTACCATTCAATCCAGCAGATGCACCATTGGACCTCTCACCTGAGAAGAGAAGTATCGAGAAGACACAGGCCGCAAAAGCTGCAGTACAGCCTTATTCACAATTGCCAAGACAGTGAAGCAATCAAAATGTCCAACAAGAGGTGAATGGATAAAGAAGAAGTGGTCCATGTACACAATGGAATAATAGCCATGGAAAACAATGAACCATTGCTCTCTGAGGCACCACAAATAACTCTGGAGATAATCACGAAACATGAGGTAAGTTGGAAAGCAAAAGACCTATATTCTATGATATCATTTATAGGCGTTATCTAATAACTGACACAAAGGAACATATTTCCACAGAGAAAGACACTCACGGACTTAGAAAACAAACTATGCTCATGTAAAAGAAAAGGTGTGGGGAATGGATAAATTTAGATCAGTGTTACTATATGTATACAAACACATATTATATACATATCTCAAAAAGACCGACCATATAGCAAGGGAGGTGTGCGGAACCCTTTGTAACATTTTACATGGGAAGAGGATCTGTACTTGAATAGACATATATAATGTCCAAATGAACCAGATTGTGTACACCTAGGACGAACAATATTCTAAGCTTTACCCCAATTAAAAAAAAATTTAAAACCAAGAGGAAATAATGAGACATACACTTATGGGGGTTTCTCCATGCACATTCCAATGTAATTTACAGCCTAGGAACACGACTTCCAGAAAGGCTCTGCTGCCCTAGTACCCAGATTGGGGAATGGAGAAATGCTGCCTGCTTGAGGCCACTTCCCACAACAGCAGCTTTAAACCCATTGCTAAAGGTCACTAAATATTCACCAAACTTGCAGTTCGGTAAATGACACCTGCTCTCTAAAACAATTCTGGGCTGGAAAATCGACTAAAAAATTAAACAGAGGGCAACCTTCCAAGAAGACAATTTCAAGAGTTATATTGTATTCCCAATTGTTTCCTTCTTTTTAACAGAAAAGAAAACGGTGGAGAAAAATGATGAGTTTTACGAATTTTCAAAGACATGCAAACCCAAATTACAACAACCTATCAGCTCACACCAGCCAGAAGGGCCATTAGCATAAATGCTGCAAACAATAAATGCTGACGCGATTGTGGAGAAATGCGTACCCTCGATTCGAAGAGGGACGTGGTAAGAGCCACTAATGAAAACACAAAGAAGGTGCTTTGAAAAGGGTAACTCGGTGCTACCAGTCAATCAATCACACCCACTGCTGGGCCTATCACCTGAGACAATGTGAATCAAAAAGCCACAGGCTGGCAATCCTGCACTCCAACAATATTTACCATAGCCAACACTTGGAAGCAATGAAAATGTCCATCAACCGAGGAATGCACGAAGTAGAAGTGGTCCACGTACACAGTGGAAAATTACTCCAATAAAAAATAAAAATTAAATTAAAAAAACAACAAAAGTAAGGAGACATCAGCTTGTGTGTGTTTGTCCGGGCACACTCCACTCTAATTTATAACCGAGAAACACCACAGGCAGCAAGGGCTTTTCCATAATTACCAGGGTGGGGAACATAGAAAGGCTGCAACCCTCTGGCAGTTACCTGCAAAAGCAGCTTTAAAGCCTGTGCTAATGGTCATTTCCTGTTAACAAGTACTGCAGGACTGTAAATGAAACCTGCCCTCAAAATGTCTTGAGGGAGGTAATGGCCAAAACATGTCAAAATGTGACACATACTTTAAGAGAACACTTTGAAGAACTAAGGGGTAATCACAGCTTGAAAAGTAAAAAGGACATGCCTTAAAGCTCAATTTCAACGGATTATGAGGCACATGCGAATTCAACCACAAAGAGGTAGCAGCTCCCACTTGTCAAAATAACCGTCAGCAAGAAAACTACAAACAATAAATGCTGAAGGTGTTGTGGAGGAATGCATACCCTGAACTTTAAGTGGGGTGTAACTTGGAAAGAGCCACTAAAGAGAACAAAATGGAGGTGCCTTAAAATTTGAACATTGAGCTTCCATATGACCGAGCAATCCCACTACTGGTTATACACCCACAGAAAACCATAGTTCAAAAATACACATGCACCCGAATGTTTATTACAACACTATTTTCAATAGCCTGGTCATGGAAGCAACCTAAATGCCCATCAACAGGCGAATGGATAAAGAAGTTGTGGTACATATATAGAATGGAATATTTCTCAGCCACAAAAAGGAACCAAATTGAGTCATCTGTTGTGACGTGGATGGATCTAGAGACTGTCATACAGAGTGAAGTAAGTCGGAAAGAGAAAAACAAATATCGTATATTAACGCAGGTATGTGCCACCTAGAAAGTTGGTACAGATGAGCCAGTTTGCAGGGCAGAAGTTGAGACACAGATGTAGAGCGCAGACACATGGACACCACGGGGGGGGAAATGTGGTGGAGTGGGGATGGTGTTGTGCTGAATTGGGCGATTGGGATTGACCTGTATACACTGATGTGTATAAAATTGATGACTGATAAGAACCTGCAGTATACAAAAACAAACAAAACAACTAATACTAAACTTTCATTCGGTTTTTTGTATGGAAATATGTTAATATAAATGTTTCAGACATTACATGAAATTTCTAAAAATCTTATATGTTCTGGTATAATGTTATAATTCATAATCCTAGTTATTACTTTAAAATGTATATCTCAGAAATAACTAATTTTCTTGTCAACTGCATTATTATAAACTTTCATCAAATCTTTAACTGTGGTCATTTTTAAGTCTTTTGTCATTTACAGACAGTTCTGGTTGTACTCTGATGCTTTTGAAAATATGTTCCTATAAAAGGGTTTCATCTTCATTAAATTCATGGAAAAGACTCTGACAAGTACAGGTTTCTGGTAACTCTACTGTACTGCTGAACTGAATAAATAAGCATTTTCAGAACTCTAATGATAAAACTAATGAACTCATAAAAGTGCTAACAAACGATCAAGATGAAAAAAAATTAATTACACGGGACTGAGTGAACTGATGACGATAAGTATAATTTTTGTTACTTTCTGTTTGAATTAAAAAAAATCCCACAAGGACTCAGAGGCAAAGAATATACAAATCAATTTTCACTGCAAAGTAAAGCAGCGGCTACAGTGAAGGATTACTGGACTGAATGTCAATATTTTGACATAGTATGAGTGTGTTTCATGTTTGGTAATTGCAATCATTGTTGCTTTTGTTGTGATCATCCATGTACAACGCTTGATGTCAGTCTATTTATCTCTTATAAAAATAAAATACAGTGTGTGTGTTTGGAAAAAAAACGAATAAGAACTAATGAGACATAAACTTATGGGGATTTCACCTGGCAAACTCCATTCTAATTTACAACCTAAGACAACGACTTCCAGAAAGGCTCTGCTGCCCTAGTACTTAGATTGGGGAATGGTGAAATGCTGCCTCCTTTTGGCCGTTTGCCACAACAGCAGCTTTAAACCCACTGCAAACGGTCACTAAATATTCACCAACTGGCAGTTCTGTAAATGACACCTGCCCTCCAAAAAAATTCTGGGGTCAAAAATCGAACAAAAAATTCAAAAGAGGGCAAACTTCGAAGAAGATAATTTCAAGAGGTGTATTGTGCTCACAGATTTTTCTTTTGATAAAAGAAAAAGATGTGGAAAAATGATGAATCTTAGGAATTTTGAAAGATATGCAAACCCAAATTACAAATACCTATCACATCACAGCAGTCAGAATGGCCATCAGCAAAACTGGTGCAAACAATAAATGCTGAAGCGATTGTGGAGAAATGCGTACCCTCGGTTCTAAGGGGGATGTTGTAAAAGCCACTAATAAAAACACATTGGAGGTGCTTTGAAAAAGTAAACACTGAGTGACCAGTCCATCAATCACACCCACTGCTGGGCCTCTCACCAGAGAAAATGAGAATCAAAAAGTCACAGGCTGGCAATCCTGCACTCCAGCAATATTCACCATAGGCAACACTTGGAAGCAATGAAAATGTCCATCAACAGAGGAATGCACCAAGAAGTGGTCCATGTACAAAATAGAATATTAACTCCAATAATAAATATAAATTAAATTTAAAAATCCAACAAAAGTAAAGAGACATCAGCTTTTGTGTGTTTATCTGGGCACATTCTACTCTAATTTACAACCGAGGAACACCACTGGCCGTAAAGTCGTTTCCCTAGTATCAGCGTGGGGAATGTAGAAAGGTAGCAGCCCTGTGGCCGTTACCTGCAAAAGCAGTTTAAAGCCTGTGCTAATGGTCACTTCATATGAACAAGTACTGTAGGGCTGAAAATGAAACCTGCCCTCAAAATGTCTTGAGGGAGGTAATGGCCAAAACATTTCAAAATTTGACACATACTTTAAGAAACCACTTTGAAGAACTAAGCTGTAATTACAGCTTGAAAAATAAAAATGACTTGCCTTAAAGCTCAATTGCAACGGAATATGAGACACATGCAAATTCAACCGTAAAGAGGTGTCAGCTCACACCCGTCAGAATAACCATCAGCAAAAACTACAAATAATAAATGCTGAAGGTGCTGTGGAGAAATGCATACCCTCAACTTTAAGTGGGACGTAACCAGGAAAGAGCCACTAATGATAACAGAATGGAGGTACCTTTAAAACGTAAACACTGAGCTACCATATGACCTAGCAGACCTATTCCTGGACCTATAACCAACGAAGACAGAATTGGAAGGACACAGGCAGGCAAATCTGCAATGCATACTATTACAATAGCCAAGATATGGAAGTAACCAAAAAGTCCACTGACAAATGGGTGGACAAAGAAGAACTGCTACATGTACAGATGGAATATGAGCTAGTGAAAAAATGAAACAATGCCATTTGCAGCACCATAGATGAGTCTAGAGGTAATCACACAACTTGTAGTAAGGGAGAAAGTGAAAGATACATATCCTATCATATCAGATATAGGTGTTACATAAAAATTGATACAAAAGAAGATATTTCCACAGAGAAAGGCAATCACAGATTCATTAAAAAACTTATGGTTCACCAGATGGAAAGGTGTGAGGATTGGATACATTACCATATTGAGGTTAACAGAGACATACAAACACATGTGAAATATATAATCACCAAAGACCTACAGAATACCAAGAGAAGACTACTCTACATTGTGTCATAACCTACATGGGAAAAGGATCTGAAGAAGAATAGATATATGTATATGTGTGAAAGAACCACATCTTGCACACCTAGAACAAACAAAACATTGTAATCAAGTTTGCTGTGACAAAAAATAAAAATTATCTTAAAAATACGAACAAGAAGTAATGAGACATAAACTTAAAGGGCTTTTTCCTCGCACATTCCATTCTAATTTGCAACCTAGACCACCACTTCCAGTAAGGCTCTGTTGCCATAGTAACCAGATTTGGTAAAGGAGAAATGCTGCCGCCTTGTGGCCGTTTCCCGCACGAGCGGCTTTAAACCAACAGCTAATGGTCACTTAAAATTCACAAGGACTCAGGGCTGTAAAGGACACCTGCCGTCAAAAATTGTGCTGAGGTAGGGAACGGAATAAAAAAATTTAATACAGGCAAATTTTTCAATAAAATACTATGAAGAGGTAAGTATTACTCACTGTCTTTAAAAAAAAGGAGAATGGATTAAGGCTCAACCTCAGGAATTATTAGACTCATGCAATCTAATCAACAAAAGGGTTTCCAATCACACCAGTCGACTGACCATCAGCAAAAAGTCTACAAACCATAAATGCTGATGCGGTTGTAGAGAATTGTGTATCCTCTAGCTGCTGGTGAGATGCCAAGTGGTTAACAGCCAGTAATGAGAACAGAAAAGAGCTGCATTTAAAAGTAAAAATTGAGGTACCATTCAATCCAGCAGGCGCACCATTGGACCTCTCACCTGAGAAGACAAGTATCGAGAAGACACAGGTTGCAAAAGCTGCAGTGCAGCATTATTCACAATAGCCAAGGCAGTGAAGCGATAAAAATGTCGATCAACAAGTGAATGGATATAGAATAAGTGGTCCAGGTACACAATGGAATATTAGCCATGGAAAAGAATGAAACCCTGCTCTTTGAGGCACCACAAATGAGCCTGGAGATAATCACAAATCATGAGGTAGGTCCGAAAGCAAAAGACTTATATCCTATGATATCACTTATAGGCGTTATCTAATAACTGACACAAATGAACACAATTAACAGAGAAATACACTCACAAACTTAGAAAACCAACTTTGCTCATCTAAAGGGAAAGGTGGGGGGAATGGATAAATGAAGATTCGTGTTACTATATGATCTGGATATGATCCAAATACATATTATATACATATTACAAAAAGACCGACCATATAACAAGGGAGGTCTACAGAACACTCCGTAATAATTTACATGGGAAGAGGATCTCTACATAAATAGATATAAATAATGTGTAAATGAACCAGAGTGTGTACACCTTGGACAAACAACATACTAACGATTACCCTGATTTAAAAATTTAAAACAACGAAAAAGAATTAATCAGACATAAACTTATGGGGCGTTTTCCAGCCCACTCCATTGAAATTTACAACCTAGGAAAACGACTTCCAGAACGGCTCTGCTGCCCTAGTAACCAGATTTGGTAATGGAGAAATGCTGCTGCCTTGTGGCCGTTTCGAACAACAGCAGGTTAAACCTAGTGCTAATGGTCCCTAAATATTCACACTCATTGCAGGCCTGTAAATGACACCTACATTTCAAAACAATCCTGGGGTTGAAAATTGACCAAAAAATTCGAAAGAGGGCAACGTTCCAGGAAGACACTTTCAAGACGAATATTGTACTCACACTTTTTTTTTTCTTTTTTCTTTTAACAGAAAAGAAAAAGGCGTGGAAAAATGATGAATTTTAGAATATTTAATGACATGCATACCCATATTACAAATACCTATCAGCTCACAGCAGTCTGAATGGCCATTAGCAAAAATGCTGCAAAAAATAAATGCTGAAGGGAATGTGGAGAAATGCGTACCCTCGGTTGTAAGGGGGGGCATGTAAAGAGTCACTAATGAAAACACAATGTAGGTGCTTTGAAAAGGGAAACATTGAGCTACCAGTCAATCAATCAAAACCACTGCTGGACCTATCACCTGAGAAAATGAGAATCAAAAAGTCACAGGCTGGCAATCCTTCACTCCAGCAATATTTACCATAGCCAACACTTGGAAGCAATGAAAATGTCCATCAACCGAGGAATGCACCAAGAAGAAGTGGTCCATGTACACAATGGAATATTACTCCAATACTAAATATAAATTAAATATAAAAAAAACAAACAAAAGTAAGGAGACATCAGCATTTGTGGGTTTATCCGGGCACATTGCACTCTAATTTATAACCGAGGAACACCACAGGCCGGAAGGTCTGTTTCCCTAGTTACCAGAGTGGGAAACGTAGAAAGGCTGCCGTCCTCTGGCCGTTACCTGCAAAAGCAGCTTTAAAGCCTGTGCTAATGGTCACTTCATATGAACAAGTAATGCAGGGCTGTAAATGAAAACTGCCCTCAAAATGTCTCGAGGGAGGTAATGGCCAAAAATTTTCAAAATGTGACACATACTTTAAGAAAACACCTTGAAGAACTAAGCTGTAATCACTGTTTGATAAATAAAAAGGACATGCTTTCAAGCTCAATTTCAAAAGATTATGGGATACATGCAAATTCAACCACAAAGGGGTATCAGCTCACACCTGTCAGAATAACCCTCAGCAAGAAAACTACAAACAATAAATACTGAAGGTGTTTTGGAGAAATGCATACAATCAACTTTAAGTTGGACGTAACCTGGAAAGAGCCACTAATGAGAACTGAATGGTGGTGCCTTTAAAACATACACACTGACTTACCATATGATACAGCAAGCCCACTCCTTGGACTATAACATAAGAAGATAGAACTGGAAAGACACAGGCAAGCAAATGTGTATTGCAGCAGTATTACAATAGCCAAGACATGGAGACAACCAAAAAGTCCATCAAGAGTTGCGTGGCCAAAGAGGAACTGGCACACGTACAGATGGAATATTAGCCAGGGAAAAAAATAAAACAATGCCATTTGCAGCACCATGTATGATTCTTGAGGTAATCAGGCAAATTGTACTAAGTCAGAAAGCAAAAGACACATATCCTATAATATCACTTATAGATCTTAGCTAAAAATTGATACCAATGAAGATATTTCCACAGAGAAATGCAATCACAGATTCACTAAACTAACTTATGGTTCACCAAATGGAAAGGTGTGAGGATTGGATACATTAGGATATTGGGGTTAACATAGATACAGAAACAAATGTGAAATGTATAATCACCAAAGACCTACGTAATACCAAAAGAAGATTACTCAACATTGTATCATAACCTACTTGGGAAAATGATCCAAAGAAGAATAGATATATGTATATGTGTGAAAGAACCACATCTTGCACACCTAGAACAAACAAAACATTGTAATCAAATTTGCTCTGATAAAAAATAAAAATTAAATTAAAAAAGAACAAGAAGTAATGAGAAATAAACTTAAGGGGCTTTTTGCTGGCACATTGCATTCTAATTTACAACCAGAACATGACTTCCATTAAGGCTCTGTCATCACTAATAAAGCAGCTTTATAATCAATGTTGAAGTAGCTTAAAAGAAGTCTCACTAATTATTGATAGTAACAAGAAAACAAAGAAAAGTAAAAATCTCACTGCAAAAAGTATACATAGGGTAAGTCAAGGTATATCAAACACTTATTAAACTTCTGTAAAGAATAAAAGACAACAGTAGTATGTTTTTTTAAAAAGAGAGGGCCCAAATAAATCTGAAATGAAAGAGTTGATGTTACAACAGACCCCACAGAAATACAAAGTATCCTAAGATACATACAGGGTAACTCAGGGCTCAGATTGGACAGAGCCCACTCTCCAGTCCCCTGTACATGACTTACAGGAGCCTCAGGAACTGAGGAGGGGGTCCCTGAGGAGAGGCTCAAGATAGAATATGGTAGGCATTAACATGGCTCCATTCATCTTAAACATGCCTGAACTACATTCACACGAGATGATTTTGTCCTGTATGTACATCGGCACCTCTAGTCGGAACTGCAGATCTTTGGCTTCACCACCTCAACTGACAGCAATAGCTTCACCTGCTGTGGACCGTCTCCTATAGGATTTCTAGAACCACAAAGCATCGAAGCTTCACAGGACCCAGAGTCTGTGCGACTCCACGCAGAGTCTCAGAGTCTCAACTCCACTCAGATACTCCACTCTTGGAGGGCACACACAAAGTAGTGAGCACATCAGAACCCAGGGGAAGGAGCAGTGACCCCGTAGGAGAATGACCAGAACTACCTGATAGTTTTAGAGGGTCTCCTGCAGAGGCAGGTGGTATCTGTGGCTGTGGCTCACCGTGAGGACAACGACACTGGCAGCAGAAGTTCTGGGAAATACTCCTTGGTGTGAGCCCTCCCAGAGTCCGCCATTAACCCCACCAAGAGCAAGGTAGGCTCCAGTGCTGGGTCACCTCAGGTGAAACTACCAACAGGGAGGGAACCCAGCCCCATGCATCAGCAGATAAGTGGATTAAACTTTTTATTAAAGTTTTATTTAATCTGCAGACAAGCAGATTAATGCTTTGCCCACCAAAGCAACACCCAGCTCTACCCACCACCAGTCCCTCCCATCAGGAAGCTTGCACAAGCCTCTAAGATAGACTCATCCACTGGAGAGCAGACAGCAGAAGCAAGAAGAACTACAATTCTGCAGCCTGTGGAAGGAAAACCACATTCACAGAAAGATAGACAAAATGAAAAGGCAGAGGACTTTATACCAGATTAAGGAACAAGATAAAACCCTAGGAAAAAAAAAGAAATGAGGTGGAGATACGGAACCTTCCAGAAAAAGAATTCAGAATAATGGTAGTGAACATGATCCAAGACCTTGGCAAAAGAATGGAGGCAAAGATCGAGAAGATGCAAGAAATGCTTAACAAAGACCTAGAAGAATTAAGGAGCAAACACCTAGAAGAATTAAAGAACAAACAAACAGAGGTGAACAATATAATAACTGAAATGAAAAATACACCAGAAGGAATCAGTAGCAGAATAACTGTGGCAGAAGAACGGATAAGTGACCTGGAAGACAGAAAGGTGGAAATCACTGCCATGGAACAGAATAAAGAAAAAGAATGAAAATAAATGAAGACACCCTAAGAGTCCTCTGGGACAACATTAAACGCAACAACATTCACATCATAGGGGTCCCAGAAGGAGAAGAGAGAGAGAAAGGACCCGAGAATACATTTGAAGAGATTATAGTCGAAAACTTCCCTAGCATGGGAAAAGAAATAGCCACCCAAGTCCAGGAAGTGCAGAGAGTCCCAGTCAGCATAAATCAAAGGAGAAAAATGCCAAGACACATAGTAACCATACTGACAAAAATTGAAGACAAAGAAAAATTATTAAAAGCAACAAGGGAAAAATGACAAATAACATACAAGGGAACTCCCATAAGGATAACAGCTGATTTCTCAGCAGAAAATCTACAAGCCAGAGGGAGTGGCATAAATTTAAAGTGATGAAAGGGAAGAACCTACAACCAAGAGTACTCCACCCAGCAAGGATCTCATTCAGATTTGACAGAGAAATCATAAGCCCTACAGACAAGCAAAAGCTAAGAGAAATCAGCACCATGAAACCAGCTCTACACCAAATGCTAAAGGAACTTCTGTAAGTGGGAAACACAAGAGAAGAAAAGGACCCACCAAGACAAACCCATAACAATTAAGAAAATAGTAATAGGAACATACATATCAATAATTACCTTAAACGTGAATGGACTAAATGTTCCAACCAAAAGACACAGGCTGCCTGAATGGATACAAAAACAAGACCCATATATATGCTGTCTACAAGACACCCATTTCAGACCTAGGGACACATACAGACTGAAAGTGAGGCGATGGAAAAATATATTCTATGCAAATGAAAATCAAAAGAAAGCTGGAGTAGCAATACTCATAGCAGATAAAATAGACTTTAAAATAAAGAATGTTACAAGAGACAAGGAAAGACACTACATAATGGTCAAGGGATCAATCCAAGAAGAAGATATAACAATTATAAATATATATGTGCCCAACATAGGAGCACCTCAATACATAAGGCAACTGCTAACAGCTATAAAAGAGGAAATCAACAGTAACACAATAATAGCAGGGGACTTTAACAGCTCACTTACACCAGTGGAGATCAGCCAGACAGAAAATTAATAAGGAAACACAAGCTTTAAATGACACAATAGACCAGATATAGTTAATTGATATTTATAGGACATTCCATCCAAAAACAGCATATTACACGTTCTTCTCAACTGCACACGGAACATTCTCCAGGATAGATCACATCTTGGGTCACAAATAAAGCCTCAGTAAATTTAAGAAAACTGAAATCATATCAAGCAGCTGTTCCGACCACAATGCTATGAGATTAGAAATCAATAACATGGACAAAACCGTAAAAAACACAAACACATGGAGGCTAAACAATACGTTACTAAATAACCAAGAGATCACTGAAGAAATAAAAGAGGAAATCAAAAACTACTTAGAGACAAATGACAAGAAACACACGATGATCCAAAACCTATGGGATGCAGCAAAAGCAGTTCTAAGAGGGAAGTTTATAGCAATACAAGCCTACCTCAAGAAACAAGAAAAATCTCAAATAAACAATCTAACCTTACACCTAGAGGAACTAGAGAAAGAAGAACAAAACCAAAAGTTAGTAGAATGAAAGAAATCATAAAGATCAAAGCAGAAATAAATGAAATAGAAGCAAAGAAAATGAAAGCAAAGATCAATAAAACTAAAAGCCGGTTCTTTGAGAAGATAAACAAAAATGATAAACCTTTAGCCAGACTCAAGAAAAAGAGGGAGAGGAATCAAATCAACAAAATTAGAAGTGAAAAAGGAGAAGTTACAACAGACACCACAGGAATACGAAGCATCCTAAGAGACTACTACAAGCAACTCTATGCCAATAAAATGGACAACCTGGAAGAAATGGACAAATTCTTAGAAAGGGATAACCTTCCAAGACTGAACCAGGAAGAAATAGAAAATATGAACAAACCTATCACAAGCAATGAAATTGAAACTGTGATTAAAAATCTTCCAACAAACGAAAGTCCAGAACCAGATGGCATCACAGGTGAATTTTCTCAAACATTTAGAGAAGAGCTAACACCCAACCTTCTCAAATTCTTCAAAACAATTGCAGGGGAAGGAACACTCCCAAACTCATTCTATGAGACCATCGTCACCCTGATACCAAAACCAGACAAAGATACTACAAGGAAAGAAAATTATAGACCAATATCACTGATGAATATAAATGTAAAAATCCTCAACAAAATACTAGCAAACAGAATCGAACAACACATTAAAAGGATCAAACACCATGATCAAGTGGGGTTTATCCCAGGGATGCAAGGATTCTTCAATATACACAAATCAATGTGATACACCATATTAACAAATTGTAGAATAAAACCATATGATCATCTCAATAGATGCAGGAAAAGATTTTGAGAAAATTCAACACCCATTTACGATAAAAACTCTGCAGAGTGTGGGCATAGAGGGAAACTACCTCAACATAATAAAGGCCATATATGACAAACCCACAGCAAACATCATTCTCAACGGTCAAAAACTGAAAACGTTTCCTCTAAGATCAGGAACAAGACGAGGATGTCCACACTCACCACTACTATTCAACATAGTTTTGGAAGTCCTAGCCATGGCAATCAGAGAAGAAAAAGAAATAAAAGAAATACAAAAAAGAAAAGAAGAAGTAAAATTGTCACTTTTTGCAAATGACATCATATCATAGATAGAGAATCCTAAAGATGCCACCAGAAAACCACTGGAGCTAATCAATTAATTTGGTAAAGTTGCAGGATACAAAATTAATGCACAGAAATTGCTTGCATTCCTATACACTAACAATGAAAGAACAGAAAGAGAAATTAAGGAAACAATCCCATTACCACTGCAACAAAAATAAAATACCTAGGAATAAACCTACCTAAGGAAGTAAAAGACCTGTACTCAGAAAACTATAAGACACTGATGAAAGAAATCAAAGATGATATAAACAGATGGAGACATATACCATGTTCTTGGATTAGAAGAATCAATACTGTGGAAATGACTATACTACCCAAAGCAATCTACAGATTCAATGCAATCCCTATCAAATTACCAATGGCATTTTCTACAGAAGTAGAAAAAAAAATCTTAAAATTTGTAGGGAGACACAAAAGACCCCGGATAGCCAAAGCAGTCTTGAGGGGAAAAAAAAAGAGCTGGAGGAATCAGACTTCCAGACTTCAGACTATATTACAAAGCTACAGTAATCAAGATAATATGGTAGTGGCACAAAAACAGAAATATAGATCAATAGAACAGGATAGAAAGCACAGAGATAAACCCACGTACCTATGGTCCACTAATCTATGACAAAGGAGGCAAGGGTATACAATGGAGAAAAGACAGTGTCTTCAGTAAGTGGTGCTGGGAAAACTGGACAGCTACATGTAAAAGAATGAAATTACAACTCTCCCTAACACCATACACAAAAATAAACTCAAAATGGATTAGAGACCTAAATGTAAGACCAGCCACTATAAAACTCTTAGAGGAAAACATAAGCAGAACAGTCTATGACATAAATCACAGCAAGATCCTTTTTGACCCACCTCCTAGAGAAATGGAAATAAAAACAAAAATAAAAAAATGGGACTTAATGAAATTTAAAATCTTTTGCACAGCAAAGGAAAACATAAGCAAGATGAAAAGACAACCATCAGAATGGGAGAAAATATTTTCAAATGAAGCAAATGGCAAAGGATTAACCTCCAAAAAGCATCTCCTGTAGCTCAATATCACAAAACCAAACAACCCAATCGAAAAATGGGCAGAAGACCTAATAGACATTTCTCCAAAGAAGATATACAGGTTGCCAACAAACACATGAAAGGATGTTGAACATCACTAATTATTAGAGAAATGCAAATCAAAACTACAATGAGGTATCACCTCACACCAGTCAGAATGGCCACCATCAAAAATTCTACCAACAAAAAATGCTGGAGAGGCATTTATTGGAGAAAAGGGAACCCTCTTGCACTGTTGGTGGGAATGTAAATTGATATAGCCACTAGGGAGAACAGTATGGGGGTTCCTTAAAAACTAAAAATAGAACAACCGTACAACCCAGCAATCCCACTACTGGACATTTACCCTGAGAAAACCATAATTCAAAAAGAGTCATGTACCACAATGTTCATTGTAGCTCTATTTACAATAGCCAGGACATGGAAGCAACCTAAGTGTCCATCAACAGATAACTGGATAAAGAAGATGTGGCGCATATATACAATGGAACATTATTCAGCCATAAAGAGAAACGAAACTGAGTTATTTGTAGTGAGGTGGATGGATCTAGAGTCTGTCCTACAGAGTGAAGTAAGTCAGAAAGAGAAAAACAAATACCGTATGCTAACACATATATATGGAATCTAAAAGAAAAAAAGTTTATGAAAAACCTAGGGGCAGGAAAGGATTAAGGACACCGACGTAGAGAAAGGACTTGAGGACACGGGGAGGGGGAAGTGTAAGCTGGGACAAAGTGAGAGAGTGGTATGGACATATATACACTACCAAATGTAAAATTGATAGCTACTGGGAAGCAGCCACATAGCACAGGGAGATCAGCTCGGTGCTTTGTGACCACCTAAAGGGGTGGAATAAGGGAGTGAGAGGGAGGTGCAAGAGGGAGTGGATATGGTGTTATATGTATACGTATAGCTGATTCACTTTTTTATATAGCAGAAAGTAACACACAATTGTAAAGCAATGATACTCCAATAAAGATGTAAAAGGAAAAAAAAAGAAAGCCCAGAGATAAACCTACACACCTATGGTCCACTAATCTATGACAAAGGAGGCAAGGATATACAAAGGAGAAAAGACAGTCTCTTCAATAAGTGGTGCTGGGAAAAATGGACAACTACATGTAAAAGAATGAAATTAGAACACTCCCTAACACCATACACAAAAAAATAAACTCAAAATGGATTAGAGACCGAAATGTAAGACTGGACACTATAAAACTCTTAGAGGAAAACATAGGAAGAATACTCTTTGACAAAAATCACAGCAAGATCTTTTTTGATCCACCTCCTAGAGTAATGGAATAAAAAACAAAAATAAACAAATGGGAGCAAATGAAACCTAAAAGCTTTTGCAAAGCAAAGGAAACTACAAACAAGACGAAAAGACAACCTCAGAATGGGAGAAAATGTTTACAAACGAATCAATGGACAAAGGATTAATCTCCAATATATATAAACAGCACATGCAGATCAACAGTAAAAAAACAAACAACCCAATCCAAAAATGGGCAGATGACGTAAATAGACATTTGTCCCAAGAAGACATACAGATGGGCAAGAAGCACATGAAAAGCTGCTCAACATCACTAATTATTAGAGAAATATAAACCAAAACTACAATGCGGTATCACCTCACACAAGTTAGAATGGGCATCATCAGAAAATCTACAAACAACAAATGCTGGAGAGGGTGTGGAGAAAAGGGAACCCTCTTACACTATTTGTGGGAATGTAAATTGATACAGTCACTATGGAGAACAGTATGGAGGTTCCTTAAAAAACTAAAAATAGAAATACCATAAGACCCAGCAATCCCACTACTGGGCATATACCCAGAGAAAACCATAATTCAAAAAGTCACATTCACCACAATGTTCATTGCAGCACTATTTACAATAGCCCAGTCATGGAAGCAACCTAAATGCCCATAGATAGACAAATGGAAAATATGTGGTACATATATAAAATGGAATATTACTCAGCCATAAAAAGGAATGAAATTGGGTCATTTGTAGAGACGTGGAAAGATCTAGAGACTGTCATACAGAGTGAAGTAAATCAGAAAAAGAAAAACAAGTATCGTATATTAACGCATACATGTGGAACCTAGAAAAATGGTACAGATGAACCGGTTTGCAAGGCAGAAATAGAGACACAGATGTAGAGTACAAATGTATGGTCACCAAGGGGGGAAAGTGGCAGGGTGTTGGTGGTGGGATGAATTGCGAGCCTGGGATTGACATATATACACTTATATGTATAAAATAGATAACCAATAAGAACCTGCTGTATAAAAAAATGAATAAAATAAAATTTAAAACTTTAAAAATAATATTTAAAAACATAAAACAGAAAAAAAAGATCTGTCCTTCCCATAGACGTATTTATATGAATGAATTATTTCCATGCTTATATCTGTAAATACAAAAAGAGGAATAAAACCTACCTTGAACCAAAAAAGAAAAAAAAAAAAACAGAACCCACTGGTCATACTGAGGAAAACCCTATCAGGGCACTTGCTCCAGTGGTAAACAATTCTGAATTTGGTCAGAGGTGGGGAATCGTCTCCCATGCAGCCAGCAGCTCCCCCGCAAGGAGCGTCCTCATTGCAAAGCTGGGGGACCGTGAGGAGGCGTCTCTGAGTAAACGTGAGCTGAGCCTCAGGCCAGCTGCTGCTGGACTTTTCCCACCCTTCCCAGGTAAAACACCTGAATGTGTGCAAAGACTTTAAAGCCTAGAGGAAAGGGCTTGGAGTCACACCAGCGACAGCACGCAGGCCGACTGGGTGCCTGCAGGCCAGCCAGGACGGTCCTGGCCCCGGGCGCTCTTCTGGAAGCTTTCCATTTCCCTGCCTGAGGTACCCCTCCTGTCCCGGTCCCCACTGCTTTTTTCCTTCCTCACCTCTGCCCGGGGAGAAATTCCAGCAGCAGGTATGGGTGACACATCGTTTTCTTTAGCAGGTGGCAGCCCGGCAACTCCTGCAGAAAGTCCAGCAGAGCCCCACTCACACGGGGCCACTCATAGAGCCCTGGGCCCTACTCCCTCCCACCAGCACAACCCCGAGACTGCTGACGGGGCAGAGAATATGGCGTCAGGCACAGCTGCAGAGGCTTTTGCTGCCTGGAGGGGTGTTTATATTGACCTCAACCCAGGCACACCTGGGAAGGGCTGGCCGGCCAGGTCAGGCTGCCCAGGTCAGCCAATCCTCGCCCCTCAGGGGCTCAGAGTTGCAGATAATGGGCCTTGCTGCACCGGCCAGATCCAAGGAACAGGTGTAGGGTCCCGAGAGTCAGGATAGACAACGGGTGGCAGCCCTGGCTTGTTTTCTAATCATTTTATCTGGTCCATGAGTGGAAGACAACTTCAAGAAGGCCCTCTCCTAATGAGAGGAACCCAGGAGTCAGGGAGAGGAGGGTTGGTGGGTGGAGAAAGAGGCCTGGTGCCCCGGCTGCAGTGGAAGCCCCTGGAAGACCAGGTGGAGGGAGGCCGCACAGAGTGAAGCCTAGGGTTACAGACATGTCGGAGCTGCTGTTTGTTAGTTCAAGCCCGGCTCTGAGGTGCTCTGTGTCAGCTCTGAGCGACAGGTGTGCTGGGGGTGCTCTGCAATGAGGGCTATGTGCACGGTTCCTGTGTGCCCAGCTCTGCCGGGGAACCTGTCCAAGGGAGCTCCATATCCAGGGAGGGGCCTGCCCACGAGAGCCCCGTGAGCTGCTGGGTATCTGCCCAGGTGAACCCCATATCCTGGGAGGGGCCTGACCACGAGAGCCCCGTGGGCTGCTGGGTACCTGCCCAGGTGAGCTCCATATCCTGGGAGGGGCCTGACAATGAGAGCCCCATGGGCTGCTGGGTACCTGCACAGGTGAGCTCCATATCCTGGGAGGGGCCTAACCACGAGAGCCCCGTGGGCTGCTGGCTACCTGCAGAGGTGAGCTCCATATCCTGGGAGGGGCCTGACCATGAGAGCCCCATGAGCTGCTGGGTACCTGCCCAGGTGAGCTCCATATCCTGGGAGGGGCCTGCCCACGAGAGCCCCGTGAGCTGCTGGGTACCTGCCCAGGTGAGCTCCATATCCTGGGAGGGGCCTGACCATGAGAGCCCTGTGGGCTGCTGGCTACCTGCACAGGTGAGCTCCATATCCTGGGAGGGGCCTGACCATGAGAGCCCCGTGGGCTGCTGGGGACCTGGTAAAGGACGCCAGGACAGTCAGTGAAGCCACAGAGGATATACATCCAGTAGTTCCTAATTCCTACACCCTGCTGGCCATTCTACCATCCACCAGGACATGGTATTCTGTATTAGACTTCAATGATGCCTTCTTCTGTATTCCATTAGTCCCAGAGTCACAAGAAATTTTGGCTGTGAGTGGCAGGACATACAACATACAACAAAAACAATACTGCTTGGCCGTCCTGCCCCAGGGGTTCAAAAATTCCCACACCATCTTCGGGGAAACGTTAGCTAAAACCCTAAAAGATCTACCTCTGGAGAAGTGAACCCTCTTTCAATATGCAGACGACATTCTGGGCTTCCCTGGTGGCGCAGTGGTTGAGAATCTGCCTGCCAATGCAGGGGAAACAGGTTCGAGCCCTGGTCTGAGAAGATCCCCTATGCCACGGAGCAACTAGGCCTGTGAGCCACAATTACAGAGCCTGCGCGTCTGGAGCCTGTGCTCCACAATAAGAGAGGCTGCGATAGTGAGAGGCCCGCGCACCGCGATGAAGAGTGGCCCCTGCTTGCCGCAACTAGAAAAATCCCTCGCACAGAAACGAAGAGCCAACACAGCCATAAATAATAAATAAATAAATTAAAAAAATATATGCAGACGACATTCTGATCGCCAGCCCTACTAAGGAGGCCTCTGGACTACCTAGCCAATAAAAGATAGAAGGTGTCCAAGAAAAAGGCTCAAAAATCACAGACTAAGGTGACCTGCCTGGGCTTCATTCTCACAGAAGATCGGAGAAGCCCATCCCAGGAAAGGGAAGAAGCCATTTGCAGCCTCACCCTTCCTAAAACTAGAAGACAGCTTAGGGGTTCCTGGGGAGACCGGGGTTTGCTGCATCTGGATCCCTAACTACAGTCTAATACCTGGGCCTCT